>NC_135444.1:5022808-5135308 GCF_051991255.1 Vanacampus margaritifer
TATCCCATTGAGAGCATTTGGCATTTGGGGCAGTTTTATTCATAATTTCCATTATACATTGTTCCTCGATTTTAGCCGGGATTACTCTCAATAAAGGTCGTGGTCCCACACATACTACACACTCCTTACCAGAGGCGTGTGCTGCCTCGTGTGCTAGCAATAGCCAATTGTTGCTGCTTTTGGACACTCCTGTAGTAACCCTAAACCATTCAATTACACCATCAATCGGTACACTTACAGCTTTTACCCCATTCTCCATTGAGTATTTAGTCATTTTTGGTTGGTCTAGCTTACTCATAGTCTTATTTACACAGATTAGAATAGGAAAACGTGGGTCAACGCCGTGGGACCATGCCCATAACAGTAATCCAAAACAGGAGGTGTTGTACAGAGTTACATTAGCTGGTCGTATATTCCCGTCGGGAATGGAAAAGGTTAATTCTAGTTGACCTCCCATTTTACGCAGTGTTGTCCTTTTAGAAAAGAAAACAGCCTCCTTGCTTTTTCCCGGTGGCCAATATTGTCCACTTTGGGTGGTTATAAAAGTACCCCAATCTAGTTGCGCAACATTTCCTGTCAAATACCACCAATATTTCACCCATATTCCTCCCCTTGTCTCTTCCCATCCTCTAAATCCCTTTAATGACGTAATGGGAATTTTGACAGAGGTGTTTGTGTTTGGGGCAACTGTCACCGTGACTGAGTCATCATACGTTTTGGATATAACCCAGGGAATGTGTGGAGAGTTCATGTCTCGCTTAGCCCGAATTTTTGTGGTTGCGTTTACAGATGTGGTTAGGGGATCCCAAAAACACAAAATTGGCATAACAGTCAGTATAAGAAAGAGTGTCGTGATGCAGACGCAATTGAAGACGCATTGTCTCTTCGAAGCAGCCATCTTGTGATTTTTTCTTTTTTTTTTTAAACAGTCGTCACTTTCTTTATTTTCTTGTGTGGATGGTGCACTCAGGTTCCTTGAGCAGCATCAGCAGAAGGTTAAACAGAGCCTTTTTTGTGAAGAGGGTCCTTCTGCCTCTCTCCAACTGCCAGGGGTGCAAAATCGGTCACCGGGATTTTATCTTCCCAAGTTGTGACTCATTCTTTGTGGAATGCCCTGGAAAAAGGGACACATTCCTCCTGTTTCCATTCGAAAGACGTCCTCAGCGAAACTCAATCTTCATGTAGTAATTCCTCAGCTCGTTAGCTGACACTGGAAGCAGTTGAATGGCCTCTCGGCTGGCACGTCTGGTCACTGGAGCAGCTGGCTGGTCTCTCTGTTGATTCCCGGTGGTGGCTGGCTCCTGAAGGTGGGGGTTGAGTAGAAGGCGGACCTCCGGCTGGTCTAATAGGCAAGATGTGGAACCAGGTGCCCCGTGGACTGGACTAGATTGACCTTTTCATCACCTTATCTGGGTGCAAAATATTTTCATTTAGTCACTAATAAACATTTATTCGCATCCCTTCTTTTTGAAAGAGCATTTTGGTAGTGTTATATAGTTAGGAGTTAGTAAATGTTAGTAAAGTTCTGTAGGCCTCTCCTGTGGGAAAAAATTCTGTTTGTTGTGACATTTAATTAGGATCCAGCCTTTGGCTGACTTTAATGACCTGAGCACATTCTTAAATGCAAAAAATGAAAATCTTTAGCCAGTTCAAATCTGACGAGGCCAATTTTGTTTACAGAATGTAATAATTATTGGAATGTTTTATAATATTTATTGTTATAGATATAGCATGGATGTGCTTCCAGCCATTAAATAAATGCAACTTTCGTCAAAAAATAAAATCAAAAAATAACATCTAACCCCAGGGCCCCAAGGGAAAAATAGAAATAGAAATGGAACATATTCACCTTATTTTCGCCGTCCCTGCCAAAACTTACTCCTTCTCCATGGTCAAGGAAATCCCCAATTGTCCTCCTGTAAAATTCATTCTCACGGACTATCTATAATTATCGCATTAAGACTAACTTTTAATTTTAAATTTATTTATTTAACATGGACTGTTTGTGTCCTTCGCGACGATATACCCAGACCAACCAATAATTCCCCCATCTGAAAAAAAAAAAAAAATCGCTTTAGAGACTCTTTCAGACTAATATATAAAGTTTTGCAGTAAATAAATTTTGCTTGCTTTTTGTTTAGAAAGAGGGGAAAATTTTACATTTAACCAGCAAATTCGACAATGCGTCCCAAGCAACTATTTAAATTTCAAAAGAGAATTCGGGAAAACACTAGAAGACCAAACTTAAAAAAGTAAAATATAATAATTAAGATTGAAATAAATTGTATCTTATCTGTATTCATATTAGCTGTTTCAATTTCTGAAACCAGACGAAATTTACCTGTATTATCTTTTGTACTATAAAAATATTGTAGCTTATGCCAATGAATTTTACAAAGAATCTCAGTTTTCAGCCAATTCATCAATTATTATTAATACATAAAGTTGCCCTTAGTTTTAATGTTACCATTAAGCTTGCTAGTCCCCCTTTTTGATGTTTGTCCAAAAAGCTGACTGTTTCAAAATAGACAGAGATAAACAAATCAGATCAAATCAAAATAGACATCAAACGTTTTTAAAATGTAATAAATCTGTGTGTATATAGTGTTGTCAATCAGTTCATTATATTTACGAAATGTTTTACTGTAGATGTTATCACCTTATATCTGTCAAAAATAGAGTGCAGTGTAAACAGTCAGTATCACATCATATGGCCTGGTATCACTAATTCAAGGAAAGCATTGTTTGTGGGGTTGAGTCACCATCGTAGTGGACAGTTCTGGACGCAGGAATGCTTTAAGGACGCTTGTGCAGAGCATATGGAGCAGTTTTTCATAGGACAGTTCGTGCGGAGCATTGTGTGCATTGGGCAGTGGAGCAGTTTTTCTTTTATCACATTTGTATATGATGGCACAGTCATTGTTGCAACAGGTGGCGCCAGGAACCTCCCCTCTCCATCAGGTATTGGCAGGATGTTTTGTGATGATGGCTGCATCACGCCCCTCTGATGGTGGTGGCAGTTGCAGTTTCTTTGTGGGTGGGGGTTTTTAAAGAGGTCTGTGTCCCGCCAGTTGACTTTGTTCCGAAATAATGACCCTTGACCAATAATCCTCACTCGACTGAAAACATTAAAATCTGCCCCAACAGTATTTAGGTTATAACATGTCAGTAAATATTAAAACCAAAAACTTCCTTTATTAAAAAAATTAAATAAAAATAAAAATAATAAAAAATAATAATTAAAACAATGAAAGTTTACAATTTTAAATAATTGCTAATTATATGTCAATATTTGTTATGGTTTACAATATTTAATTTAATATGTTTTGCATACCTTCATAAATAATACTTAGGATAAAATAGGACAGATATACTCTAACAATTTACAAATATAGTTAATTAATAAGTGTGTAGTTTTCAATTAATGTTTTCTCAATGGAGGCCGCAGCCCGTAAAGTCAGCCTTTGGTCAAACGTCAAAGCAGGAATGATTTTTAATTACATAGCACCTCAAATTATGTCAAAAATGTGTTTCTTCCAGATAGCTTCCCCAGTCTGTTTGTAATGAGACTTCAAATGTCGAATTCAAAGGTTAAAAATATTCAGGAGAGATTAAAATTACTTTCTATTTATAAACGTCGGAGAAAAAAATAAATAAAAAACTCCTTTTAAATTATAATTAACACATTACTTCATCCCCAGGACCGGAACATGGCACTTTGGTGCGACCCCAATTGTCCTTAATGGGTGTGTCTCCTGATTCTGAAAAGATATTTAAAATTTATTAAACAATGTTCTCGCGCACAAACAAAATCATAAGGGAAAAAAACAATCATCTATATAAGAATTATTCCACATTAATTGCCATCCAAGTTATTTGTTTTTAGTTATTATTATTATTATTATTAAAATAAGAGTAGAGACTAAACTATTTAATCTAAAACAATCACACAATTAACATTACCTTTTATAAAAACATTTTATTTGACCTCATTACAAAGATTGATGGCTGTTGGCATTTTTTAACCCGAGAAAGGGAATGAGTCATAGCAACTACAATCAGTCAAAGCCACCCATGCTCTACAAGCATAAGACATGCATCTAAATTTTATAATATCTTAAAACTATACCTCTCTATGTTATTTGTGTATTAATATTCGTTCGTTTTATAGCAAACATAATTTTTAAATATGACGTATTTGCACTCTTGAAGCCAGTTTAAGTATTCAACATTAGTGCTTAAGAAATTTATGTAAGGGGCTTATAAAATCAGTTACGGCAACAATTTATATAATGTCGTTCAATTATTTAACGCAGACAATTGCGGGTTTTAGCGTTAGAAGTTTTATTAGTAATTTTACCGTCTAATTAATTTATCCCGTTTAGCGCTTATTAAACGGCTTAATTTGTTTTATTACATAAATTTGTATTATACAGTTATTTTATTTGCAAAGCAACATTTCAGTATTCATCATTTTTTCAATACACTTTTCTTAAAGATACGTCCGGGACTCTCCTCTATATAAAATTACATACACTCATAACATTATTAACGGGCGGTCGCCGTGTACGCACATTCAAAGTTAAATTGCCGTCATTAAAACCATCGAACAAATGCCATATCTTATTAGAATAAACTAACCTTTTTCACAATATAATCAAGTCCCGTCGTTCAATATTAATTACATTTTAAGTCATTATTTAAACGGTATGATTAATCCGGAAGCTTTAATTCCGACTAGCGGAAGTCATATCAGGTCAAATCATTTAGTCTTATATCATTATTTAGTTATATAAATGGTTATAACTTCACAAAAATACCTAAAGCTAGTATTCTAGCATTATTCATTATTTTGTCAACAAGCTTTCGATCATTTCTGGCTTTTCTTCCACTCGAAGAAATTACAGATGTGTGTTGCACCAGCTCATCTAGTTCGTGACGTTTTTTCACACATGCAAGTTCAACGTTCTTCATCAAAGAGATTAGACACACTGCAGATTGTAATGACGGAAAATAACCTTTTCTACAGCCGTCTTGCATCCAGTCGCAAAGTTCTTTTTTGTTTCTCGTTTAGCCTTTGTAGGTAAAATCCCTATAGCCACAGCGCATGCGTTCCCAATTTGTTTATCCAGCGTCATCCCATCTAAACTCAACGGAATCCCATTCGGGTCAAACCACTGTGTTTTGAGTTCAAATAGAGTGTCCATGTTTCGTCTTAATTATTAACTCAGGTATTTTATAGCTTATTGATTTGTATTATATTATATTATATTGTAAATTATCATAGTTCAGTTGTATTAATATTTAAATGAAGTGACGTCTCACTTATAACAGAATTAATCAACTGTTCTCGTCGCGGTCCCTTTAAGATTTTACCGTAACGTTAGAGTTTCTTCACCGATCAGACGGCATACACACAACGGACAGACAAGACATGTCGTTTTGTACGACATATCAACACATAAATATCCGGATGTCAACTGCGCTACCCCAGCTTCAACAGTTTCTTTGTCTTTGAATTTTAATCACGAATATTCAATAGACCTATTGGCTTGATCTAAAGCGTCGTATCAAATATGCTTTAGTCAGCCCGACTTACACGAGTTGAGTCAATACATCTTATCTCTTATATCTTGTCTAAGAATGTCAATATCCAATTATTCATAGACCTATCGATTAATCTTAAAACGGCGTATTAAGTCCGTTTTATGTCAATCTGACTTCCATAAGTTGAGTCTTTTGTCCCTAGAAAATGAAGCAGTCGATCCTCCCGCAGCTTTAATCGGCAACACTTATTCAAGGATCTTCGTTATCTAATTACCCAAGAATCTATTACTCATAAAAACAAAGTGTTTGTCTCTCCCGCGCATCAGGCAGGGATCAAGACAAAGATGCTTTTTGAGCCGACTTCTCTCAACTTAAATATGTATGGACGTAAAACCAATGCCCATACATCTACCGCTTGGTTACAACAATAATGTTTCCCCAGCTGATTTACTCTCAACTTCAACAACTTAATCTTAATCTTAACCTCATATACACAGACTTCAAATCAATTATCTACGTATCTATCGTCTGTAAAAACCAAATTGTAAAGACAAAATGTTTCCCAGACTGACTTACAAGCGATCGCTATTCAATTCAATGTGCACCACAAATATGTATACTTCAAATACCGTAGGAAATTCCACAATTATTGACTCCATACAACCAAACAACTTAAACTTCTACCTCTGCTCACACAAATCTCACCCTTGATTTGGCTATCTTACAAGAACGCATGGCGGCCGGAGCGCTCCTAGACAGAAAGAATTCCTCAAAACGTGGATAAGATCTCCACTTACCTCAATTAATATGGCCAGGAATTCAAACCGTCCGCGAACGCAACAACCGTCAAACGCCTTGCCGTCGGAGGGTCACCAACTGAAGAAGGTATATTAAAATCACCAACTGAGGGGTGTAGTTAATCCATAACTTTTTGCGTGTCCAATAAACCAACTGGTGAGATGAGAAATGAACAGAGTTTCCTGCGCAGGATAATTCTTAAAGGAGATCTCCTGTTGCACCATCGAATCAAACTCCGACAAGTTCTGATCAACAATGCACACCCTCCTCTCGAAGGGCCAGCCTTTTATTACAATTCAGTCTCCAAGCAGAATATCTCTCCCTTCATGAATGAGCAAATGTGTTATACAGTTGAAGGACATGTCAAACAATAGAACTCTTAGTGCAGTTGCAGCTGTCTTCGTCTCTAGCCAAAATATGTATATTTTCAAGGCACTTTTCATATTCTTCTTCATAACAAAATCTCACTTTATCATTTGACCCAAAAGCACCAATGACCGTGACTAATGGAAAAGCAAAACAAGTTCTGTTCAAGACCACAATGTACGTGTACAAAATAAAACAAGAAATTCTGGACCAATCAGTGTATAGCAAAATCAAGGGCGAAAATATGTTTTCGTACAAAGTGATGAGAAGGAACTTTTCTAGACTAAATAATATGGTCCCAGCTTTAACCCAGAACATACGAGGTCAACATCATGTGCCCTGCTCAGGACACAAGACACTTTGACAAACTTAAAATGAAGAATTAAATGTTCATGATCAGTAACAATAATCGATATATGAAAATAGGTATTAAAATGTTATAATATCCTTCAGTATGAATGTGTATATATGTATTTATACGTAAGTGTATATATGTATGTGTATATATGTATGTGTATGTATGTGTGTATATATATATATATGCATATATATATATATATATATATATATATATATATATATATATATATATGCATGTACTTATATGTGTGTATGTTTATATATATATATGTGTGTGTATATATATATATATGTCTGTGTGTGTATAGATATGTATGTGTGTATATGTACGTATGTATATGTATGTATGTATGTATGTATGTATATATATATGTGTATATGTATATATATATATATATATATATATATATGTGTGTATGTATATATATATATATATATGTGTGTGTATATATATATATATATATATATGTGTGTATGTATATATATATATATATATGTGTGTGTATATATATATATATATATATATGTATTTATGTGTGTATATATATGTATGTATATATATATGTGTATGTGTGTGTATATATATATGTAAATAAATAAATAAATTGTCTCTTGTAGGTGCTTTATAATGGAGGACAGAGGTTACCTGGTGGCCCATCCCACTCTCATTGACCCAAAAGGTCATGCCCCTGCAGAGCAACAGCACATCACACACAAGGTATAAAACCCAAGTTACCCAACATCATGACACAAAGCTCAAGTGCACATTAATTACACAAACGGATACTGTATATAAAATACATGAACAACACGAGTCACGACTGATTGTTTGTGCCATTCTGACTAAATAAAGATTGTATTATCACAATATGCTGCTATTGACAGGAACCCAATTTATATGCCCATGAAGACAGATATTTTTTATACATTAAAAAATAGAAACATGGGACAATTGTTAACATAAAATATATTGTATTTTTAATATGTGTTAAAAATATTTTAATATATTTATTTTTTTATTGTCAGGAGCCATTGGTTGCCAATGATATATTGAACCATCCCAACTTTGTAAAGAAGAACCTGTGCAACAGCTTCAGTGATCGCACTGTGCAGCGATTTTACAAGTTCAACACAAGCATCATGGTAAGAAAAGACTGGTAAAGGGAAGCCTTTGTAACTGGTGATGTAACGCTGCCACCATGTGGTCGTCTTTGTTGGTGCAATGATGAATTAGGTATCAGATTCCCTTTGTGCCTGAAGCTTTCGCCACTGTTAATTCATTAAATTGATCCGGTGATTGTTTTTCCTGTTTTGTGGATGCAGTAACTCTTTTCATATTCACATTCACACCACCTTTCTTCCTCAGGGGGACTTAACCAACCTTGTCCACGGCAGCCATTGCTCTAAGTATCGTTTGACTCGAATACCTGGCACCAACGCTTTTGCCGGGATCGTCAACGAGACGTGTGACTCTCTGGCCTTCTGCGCTTGCAGCACAGTGGACCGCCTTTGTCTCAATTGCCACAGGTACCATCTCACATGACAATGACCGCATTCAATTTCCAAATTTGAATTGCACATATGTTGGTGTAGTAGAGAAAGAGTTAAAAGACACATGTTTTATCTCCTCGGATTCATCAAATAACTTCTTTATTTACATTTCAGAATGGAGCAGAATGAGTGTGAGTGCCCATGTGAGTGCCCTCTAGAGGTGAATGAGTGTACTGGCAACCTCACCAATGCTGAGAACAGGTCGGTCATGTTGAGCCACATTACAGTTTGTTCTTTTCTTGTAAATCTTTTTCAGTGTCATATATGAAAGCCATTCAATATAAAAGATCAGCCATTTTGTATAATTGTAAAATTTAATACAAAAAAGTAAGCTATAATAAAACTAAATAGGATAACCGGTAATACTTAA
Organism: Vanacampus margaritifer; assembly: GCF_051991255.1. Lineage (NCBI taxonomy): Eukaryota > Metazoa > Chordata > Actinopteri > Syngnathiformes > Syngnathidae > Vanacampus > Vanacampus margaritifer. The sequence goes on from NC_135444.1 coordinate 5,031,801, forward strand.
CTCTTTCACTGCCAGACGTTTTCAGAAACGGGTTGTCCCCACTGCCAGCCGATTTAAGCATTTTGAGTGATCTTTCAAGGTCCACAGAAAATGTTGTGTTTGGACTATGGAAACACACATACTACCAGATGAAAGATTGGACTCTCAGCTTTCATCAGAAAAAAAAGTTTGTTTCTACCTTATTCCGTTCTTCAGTAATCAACAATAGAAAATGGTTACTTTCACCGAAATTCTCTCTTTTGAAACAAAAAACGGAGAAAAAGAGCTTTTTGTGAAACGATGTTATTTCATGCACTCTAGTGAATTGTACACTTCTTTTTGTCCATGAATAATGCCACAAACAACTAAATAGTGCTTTGACAGTGAAAGAGTTAAAAAACATTTTAACTATTATTATTTTTTAAAGTTACCTTCTACCTCTATTAGAAAGACGTTTATGTAAAATGTCACCTGTCGACTTCTCCATTTTGTGCCAGATTGACAGTTGAGTATATAATATGGCTGAACCGTTTGATCTAAAACTTGACCAGTCTAGCTAGCAGCCCAATGTCCAAGAAATAGCACATTACTTAGAAGTTTGGTTATCATTGTGGGAATGCTGAAGCACATGTTATTGTGATTTTTATTCTTCACACTTTATTGGCGTGTAACAACTCCCACACAATACTTCCGTTTTACATTGTTCAAATTTCAACTTGCTTAAAAAATTCACACCTGTATATAGTGTCTGATTTCACATTACTTACAGTATTTGCACATTTTAACTTTAAATATCAACTTTTTCCCATTCATTTTCAATGGGACAGACATTGAACATTTTCTAAATCCTACTTTCCACGCCCACTTCCATCCATACAACTCATCATCATTACCACATGTCTAATACTACTCAGTGGTGCCGTTGGTAACGTGCATTGAATCATACCATCGACTGTACATTGCAAATATATTCATGGCCATTATGCTAAGTAATATGCATGTATACCAACTGGCTACCATATCAAGAAATGCGTTATAATTTTACTGAAATTATTAAATGCATGTTATCTTTCAGCATCAGATGACACTTTTCAAAATAAATACGCCATTAGCATGATTTCAAACAAGTCACGTTAGTTAGCTCAGTGGTTAAAGCAAGAGCCTGCTGCTGAGCACCTGGGTTCAAATCCCACTTGGACCACATTTTAGTACTTTAGTAATTTATCTTTCAATTTACTTCATTAGCACAAGCATTCAAATCTTAGCATTCAATTAACTCTTTCACAGCCAGACGTTTTCAGAAACGGGATGTCGCCAGTGCCAGCCGATTTAAGCATTTTGACTGATCTTTCAAGGTCCACAGAAAATGTTGGAAACACACATACTACCAAATGAAAGATTGAACTCTCATCTTTCATCAGAAAAAAAAAGTTTGTTTCTACCTTATTCCGTTCTTCAGTAATCAACAATAGAAAATGGTTAGTTTCACCGAAATGCTCTGTTTTGAAACAAAAAGCGGAGAAAAAGAGCTTTTTGTGAAACGATGTTATTTCATGCACTCTAGTGAATTGTACACTTATTTTTGTCTATGAATGATGCCACAAACACCTAAATAGTGCTTTACTTCTAAAACGCTATCACCAACAATGAAAAAGTGTTTTTTGTTTGCAAAATACGTTTATTTCCATTCAACAGTGTAACAATTTGACAAAACAATTTCGCAAACTATTTACAAATGTGTGCAACTGTGGTACTATTTACAATTATGTGGATGTTTCAAATACAGTTTTTCTTTTTGTAACGCTCCCATGCGTGCAAGGAGACGCAGCAGGATTTGCACAACAGATTAGTTTCACTTGCGATGGCTCCTTTCGCGTGCAGACGTTACACTTTCTTGACGGCCTTTTTTTCCGGGGAATAGCAAGTAGCAGACTGTACCCACTCCTCCGATGAATATGCATTGGACTCGTCCGATTGAACGTCCGCCTGAGCGTGCTCGGTTGTGCTCCGCGTTTTCCGGTGTTAGCATCGCTAGCCGGTGAACCTTTGTGACGTCGTCATAGCCGCCGCGTCAACGCTTGCAACTTCAGCGTCAACCTCGGAGTCACCATCATCATCATCGATGATGATTATCGTCGTCATCAATGTGCTCTTTAGCGTTGGTCGATGCCTTTCGTCTTTGAAAAAAATTCCCAAGTGTGAGCTGCTTGAAACCGGTCGCCATTGTTCGCTTCTTCAGCCATCTAGCTCCGCCTCACGTCTTCTACTGCCGCGTCAATGCTTCCAACCTCGGAGTCACCATCATCATCATTGATGATGATCATCGTCGTCATCAATGTGCTCTTTAGCGTTGGTCGATGCTTTTCGTCTTTGAAAAAAACTGCTCGAGCATGAGCTGCTTGCAACCGGTCGCCATGTTCTCTTCCCTTCCCCAGCCATTGTCCCCTCTAGCTCCGCCTCACGTCTTCTACTGACGCCTACCCAATCTTGTCAAAAGAGAGTCATTGCTGCCATCTAAAATATGCCATGCCAAAAATAGTCATTAGGCTAACTAGATCTGCTTGAAACTTTCACCACAGCTGGCCAAGGCTTTCCTCCACCCGTTTAAAAAAAATAAAAATAAAATAAAAAAATTGGATGACGTCTTTTAACGTCATTGGCGGCCCTCCGTAGGTTTTTACTTGACGTCTTTTAACGTCCATGGCAGTGAAAGAGTTAATAGCATTGAGCTTTTCAGCATTCCCACGCAATTTCTGCAGGAATTGCACTTTGTTTAGTTCTTGTATATAATCGTGATGTTTTAAATTTCTTTCATTTGCCTCCTGCTGTTCTCTTTGTGTGTGCTTGTTTAAATTTCAACAGATGTATGCTCTCAGCTCCATTGTAAATGTCTGGGAGTTTCTTAATTGAATGTTCTTCCTTCTTCTGTCTTTGTCTCAATTGTCTTCTTTTCTTTATGCCAAACTGTCCATCATTCAGTGTTTCTCACATCTCTGCTTTCACCCACCTCCTTTCATCAGGCATCGCAAGCCTCCAAGTGTCATGTCCGCCCTCGCTTTCAGGAAGACGTGCAATTACTATTTTTCTGCATTTGATATATCCCCCCCCCCCCCCCCCCCTCCTTTTGTTAAAGTCAAGTAATAGTTAAGCTCATCTTTTGGGAGCTCTTTTGCATTCATTTAACTGGTAAAAAATGTGTGTTTGACAGAAATCCTAGCTGTGAGGTGCATCAGGAACCAATCAGTTTGAATGTGATCGATCCCAGTCTACAGGACACACTGCCTCAATGTATCAACTCTCGCTGCAGCCAGAGATACAGCAGCAGGTGAATACATGCACGGAATTAGTCATTCTACATACAACAAAAAATGTAGGGGTTCCTGTTGACTTGCAAACATTGGGATAATAATAGTACAAGTACTGTATTCTGTTTCAGCGATTGTTTTGGTGTTTTGGATTGCGAGTGGTGCATGGTGGACAGTGATGGCAAGACCCATCTGGACAAGCCATACTGTGCCCTGCAGAAGGAATGCTTTGGGGGTATTGTCGGTGCAAAGAGTCCATATGTGGACACCGTGGGCCTCATTGGTGAGTCATTTAATGATCTGTATAACACTCAAGATGCTTGCAGTAACAATAACATCCAAAAATGTTTTTGTAGACCACAGAAAAGCATTACATGACTCTTCCTTTCATTTAGTTTTGAATTTAATTATTATTTTTTTGCTGTTTAACTCTTTGACTGCCAGACGTTTTCAGAAAAGGGATGCTGTGGGTGCCAGCCAATTCAAGCATTTTGACTGATCTTTCAAGGTCCACAGAAAATTTTGTGTTTGGAACACACATACTACCAAATGAAAGATTGGACTCTCATCTTTCATCAGAAAAAAAAGTTTGTTTCTACCTTATTCCGTTCTTTAGTAATCAACAATAGAAAATGGTTCGTTTCACCCAAATGCTCTGTTTTGAAACAAAATACGGAGAAATCAAGCTTTTTGCTAAACGATATTATTTCATGCACTCATGCAGTGAATTTGGCACCTTTTTTTTCCCATGAATGATGCCACAAACACCTAAACAGTGCTTTACTTCAGTAAAACACTACTACCAACAATGAAAAAGTGTTTATTGATAGCATAATACGTTTATTTACATTCAACAGTGTAACAATTTGACAAAACAATTTGGCAAACTATTTATAAATGTGTGCAACCGTGGTACTATTTACAATTGTGTGGATGTTTCAAATACAGTTTTTCTTTTTGTAACACTCCCCTGCGTGCAAGGGGACGCAGCAGGATTTGCACAACAGATTAGTTTCACTGCGAATGCCCCTTCGCGTGCAGACGCTACACTTTGGTGGTAGATGTTCTGATCCATCTTATCCACTCCATTCATGGTGCCATCGTAGTCCAGAACCAGTGTCTTCTCCGTGATCAGACTGTACCCACTCCTCCGATGAATATGCATTGGACTCGGGGTACTCTTCGTCGTCCGATTGAACGTCCGCCTGTGCAGAAGTGCTCGGTTGTGCTCCGCGTTTTCCGGCGTTAGCATCGCTAGCCGGTGAGGCTTTATGACGTGATCATAGCCGCCGCGTCAACGCTTCCAACTTCGGCGTCAACCTCGGAGTCACCATCATCATCATCGTTGTCATCAATGTGCTCTTTAGCATTGGTCGATGCTTTTCGTCTTTGAAAAAAATGCTCAAGCGTGAGCTGCTTGCAACCGGTCGCCATTTTCTCTCATTCTCCCCTCAACACTCTAGCTCCGCCTCACGTCTTCTACTGACGCCTACCCAATCTTGTCCAAAGAGAGTCATCGCTGCCATCTAGTGCCCAAAAATAGGCATTATACTAACTAGATCTGCTTGATACTTTCAGCACAGCTGGCCAAGACTTTCCTCCACCAGTTTCCAAAAAAAACAACAAAAAACATAGTGAACGTCTTTTAACGTCTTTGGCAGTCCTCCGTAGGATTTTACTAAACGTTATTTAATGTTTTTGGCAGTCAAAGAGTTAATTGGCACTCTCCCTGCAGTCAGATGTTTTTTAGTGAGCATAATGAATTGTAGGTACACAGTGTACCTGGAGCCATCATTTGTGTATGCTTCTGGCTTGTTGCAGCAGGTGTAATTTCAAATACTTTCAAACCAACTTCTGGCCACCGCCCTTTTGTCTCCTTCAGATGAGGAGGTGGCATCTCTGAACATGATCAAAAGTGCCCCTGTGGGTCCGGTTGCCGGGGGTATTATGGGATGCATCATGGTACTGGTATTGGCCGTGTATGCTTACAGACACCAGATCCACAGGCGCTCGCATCAGCACATGTCGCCACTGGCGGCACAAGGTATGACTGTTGGACATTTGTTTGTTGAACTGATTACAAACCAAAATTATGTCTGTGCTTTCAACCAGTTGATCAACAATGTTATTTATTAGTAAAATGGAGTGCTGAGTTAAAATTTTGGCTTTTGAGATCTGATTAAAGTGATTTAACAGAACTTGCTTTTGTTTCTCTTTACTACAGATGAAAACGGAATTGGCAAAGGCTAATTCATCCATAGAGAGATAGAGAAATGTTAGATGACGGCGCACTGAAAACTCACAATACATATTGTATTATTGTATCAAATTGTGCATATCAATACAAATTGTTCTGGAAGTGAAGTTCTGTAGGTTGGTAGCTCAGGGTTCTTCTGCACCAGGATGCCACAAAACAGCAGCAATTCAATACTACTGCACAATAAGCAAAGCAATATTTGTCTTGCTTTGGCTGTCTTGAACACAAAAATAGCGAATAAACAAGAAATGGTGTTGTCAGAATATGTGCCTTTAATGCTATTTGGTTGTCACAATGTTTTTTTTTTTTAAACATTCCCAGCTTTTTAATGCAGTGCGATGCATCACAAATGTTCATGTTAACACAGACTCTCTTACATTCTGACTCAATTTTCTTATCCTCTCGTTGCATCAGAAATGTCAGTGAGAATGTCCAACCTGGACAATGACCGAGATGAGAGGGATGATGACAGTCACGAGGACCGAGGCATAAGTAAGTTGTGTTTGCAGTATCACTTGACGAGGATGTCCGTCATTAAAATGAATGTGAATAAAACATTGCATCATTCAAAAAGTTCCCAGGTGCCTTAATAAAAGATTTCTGACAGTCTCCTGTCAAAATATACACAGGATAAAGAATGACAGTATACTTACCTCATTCACTCCCAGCCATTTTCACTGAAGCAACCCACTTTGTTCCCGGCTGTTTTACTGGATTTTTCAAGGCCCACAGAATGTTGTGTTTTATTGCTATAAAAATATGGAACCTCCCAAAAGAAAGATTAGAGTCTCTTCTTTCATCAGGAAAAAAAGTATATTTGTATCTGTTTCCATTTTGTATCAATTAACATTAGAATATAGCTAAGTTTCATCATTAATGGGGGAAAACAGCTTGTTGCAACATGGCACTGGTTGATCTCTTATACTTACACTGGTAACAATTTTAGCTAACGCTCATCTGTGCTAATAGTTGAGCTTTGCTAACATTTTAGCTTTGAAAAATGCTTTCATTGTAGTCTGGCAGTCACTTGAGAGAGGGGCTTCTTCAGTGAGCCTCACTGCCAAGTCATGGGCGGGGTAACTTAGTGTAAGGGTGGTTATTTTGTAAAATAGCCCAATTGTAACGATGCAATTCTAACTGCTCGCATACAGACACATTTTGGGACAAAGGCAGATAACAAAAGATTTACAGTTGATGGCTGTTTCACACTTGATGGGTTGGCAGGCTTTCCCTATTTACTATTTGCATAAAAGCAATTAAAAAGTCTATTTTCCACTATGAATCAGTCCCCTCTAAAATATGCTCTCCTTACTTTCAGTAAGTAATACTCGATTTATTGCTGCGGTGATCGAGAGGCATACCCACACTCCAGAACGACGACGACGGTACTGGGGAAGATCTGGCACAGAGAGTGACCACGGTAAGACACTTTATTTCATCTCTCAATTTTTGGGGGCTTGTTGTTGTTTTCTTGTTTGTTTGTCTTTTCACTTTTTCACTGGATTTGTACAACCCATGCTGAGTCCAGTGAATGGTTAGCACGGGTGCAACCCACAGCAGAAGTCCATATTTGGGTTTTATATCCAAGAAATATACTGGATAAATGATGGTACTTTACATTTGCGGTTCTGTACTGTTCATTTTGTTTTTGAACATATCTTATTGGGAGTGCGTTAGCAGCATCCAGGCTCTGGCATTCACTGGATGTGGGTGGATGGACAGTTCCTTTCACGTGGGCTCTTCACGCCCACGCAAGGCATCACGCTTCAGAGCATCTCTGCTCGTTGTTGCATAACTGATGACAGAGAACAAATGATAAAGAAGAGTGGGCTAAGAGAATCTTTTGGTGCAGTGTTTTAGAACGTAGCGACGTGCGATGAAGCCATCGAGGCAAACATGTTGGGTAACGCAGGATGAGGTCATGTTGAGTGGAAGCCAAATGGTCGCTCTTTGGTAAACAGTATGCGTCATATCCGGATTGCTCCACGTACAAAGAACGAAGAGTAGAGTAGGAGATAGTAGTTGAGTGGCTCACTCAAGGACACTTCCACTCGCCACTTTCCCCAAGATGCAAAAGTGATGAAAAATTAGACATCTGAGTGCAACACAAAGGCTACAAGGAAGATGAGTTGGAAATAATCGAGTGAGTGAGGGTGGGTGGGTGTTAGTCCATTAGGGATTCAAGGCAAATGCATTACTAAGTCGACACTTTAAAGTCGCTGCTTCTCTGCGCTTGAGTCAAAGGTGTCCTCCTACAACTGACTACTCCTAAGTATTGACTTAAGTCTTTTGATTCTCAATACCATTCTTGTTGACATAGTCACTACACCCTTCATTTTGCAACCCTAATTTGTATCAGTTTAATCAAAGGGGAAAATTTACATTTGAATGCCTTGTATGCAAAAAGTGAGGTCTTCGAGTGGCTGCTGACTCATCAAATGTGAAATTGATTATCCCTATTTTCTGAAAATTGTGTGATTCTTGGAGAATTTTTACAAAAGCATATAGCACACATATTAATATCAAATTTCAATTACTATAGCAAATATGCACAATACTCATTCATGATGACATGATAAAGGAAGTTTGGGGTGGGGTATTTGAGTGTAATTTGTGGTTGTCAGTATTTATTGTTTGAATGCATCACATTGTCCCCCTGCCAACAATCACATTCATCACTGGTTGTCCTGCTGGCCCAGTTAACTGGCATGCTGGCAAGCTTTTCTATGACCTTAGGCTTGATGTGATGTACAAGAAAAACTGTTCATGAAAAACTATGTATATCCATGTTACTGTTGTATTATTGTGTGGCAACATATGGTGGAAACAAGCCTGGGGAGGGATTCCATTTGGGTGCCAAGAGTGTTACTTCCATGCACATCTATGGTATGTTCTTGTGTTTTACTGCTTTTGAAGTGGTCCCGTTTCTTTCGCAACCACAATAAATTGGACATTTTTGGATCATTAAGGATTTTTTTGTTGCAAGAAAACAAAAAGCACTATTTTGTGAAAAATAAAATAAAATAAAAAATCCCTTAATTAGAGCAGTGAGAGGGAACAGACAACGTCTTACAGATAATGTCTACACATAAATTTCTACCATGTCGCTCTGTTTAATCTACGGGTTACATGCAGCATGTCAAACTACTTGTAAAGCTGATGCAATTGTCAACATTCCACATACACCGCTGACATTTTGACTGCAATTTGTTCATCAACTGTGTGGCAATTGGTTCGGACAGGACAGCTATTTCATGCCCCAAAAAAATTCACCTTTTTATGGAATATTTTTGCCAAGGAACTATGTTGAAGTGGGTTGAAGAGTTTCATTAAAACAAAAACAATGCTTTGCCATCATCTTATGGCATCTTGGTGTCAAGTAACTGTGCTGAAGTGAAATGCGGATTCCATCCATTTATCCATCTTCTACCGCTTATCCGAGGTCGGGTCACGGGGGCAGCAGCTTTAGCAGGGAACCGGCTTCCCTCTCCTCAGCCACTTCAACCAGCTCCTCCAACAGGATCCCAAGGCTTTCCCAGGCCAGCCGAGAGACAATGTCTCTCCAGCATGTCCTGGGTCATCCCCGGAGCATCCCGCCGGTGGGACATGCCCAGAAGGCCTATCCAGGCATTTTCACATGGGCTAGGCTGAGCCGTCCCCCATGTGGGTGGGCGGCCAAGACAGTATACTAAGAGTAGAAACCAATTTGAATAAATTAGACTTTCTTCCGCATTTAGCAGAAAAGGCTCCAAAGCTGTGTACTCAATTGGCATCCAGTAAATAGTTCAAATGAGAATTATTTTCTATAACTATTATAGCCTTGGGTCACATGGCACAAGAAGGCATGCTCAGTTACTGTCGTATCAACTGATTTTCATTTGATTGTTTTATATTTGTGACCTAGAAATGTCTTTGATACACATTTACTGTAATTGTAAGTATATGTAATTGGGCTACTGTCATAGAACCAGTCAACTTGAAAAGTGATGAACCGCGATATAACGGGGGAACACTATAAACACGGTGCACTAATTGAAATTTTGCGTTGCTTTCTGCAGGCTACAGTACCATGAGCCCTCAAGAGGACAGCGAGAATCCACCGGGCAACAACGACCCACTTTCGGCGGGCGTCGACGTCGGTAACCACGATGACGACTTGGACCTGGACACCCCCCCTCAGACGGCAGCCTTACTCAGCCACAAATTCTACCCCTACCGACACACGCACACGCACCTTCACCCGCTGCACACGCACCACCTCCAGGCGGCCGTCACAGTTCACAGCGTGGACGCCGAGTGCTGATCCCACCCGAGCTCATCGTTGTTGCCATTAACTTTTTTTCCCACAAAGCTGAACTCAAGATGTGGTTTTTTTTTTAACACACTGAAAATGAGCAAACTATTTTTATTGACTTTATTTTCGGAAGAAGTCGGCCCTTCTGGACTCTTTTAAGAGCAACCTTGGAAAAGAAACAAATTGCATTTCGATGAGTTGATTGGAACGGTTGTGAACGAGCGGAGGGCCAACACCAACACAAAGCAGTGGAGCCACCAAGTTTTGACTTGTCATCACTACAGGACTCCCAGTAACATCATCTACATTCATAAAGAGGATGAACGTCATTTACACAAATAGAAAATCACTATAATGGTAAAAGATTTTTAAAAATATATATTTATTCAAGTTTGCCGGACAAATACAAGCGCTGCATCCGGTCATATAATATTTGTTTACACATGCATTGTTGAGACTATTGCCGTTTCTTCACTGTCTCATTGTGTAAACAATGAGCCTTTATTAAAAATTGAGTGTTTGTTCGATATGGCTGATATCGAGCCTAAAGGGGATATCAACCTTAAACATTTCTTTATGTGACTTAACTAGTCTAAACATGACATTGTAATTAATATTACATTTGCGGAATACGAGTTATGAAGCAAAATCAAGCTGTTTTTATCTATCTCAGGGGTCGGCCATTTTACCACTTGACTGAAGATGACATCTCGGTTGCTCTGGACTCGGGCTATGACCAATCACAGCTCATCTTTTTTCTGAAGCTGCGCTGATTGGTTGTTACCTGAAACCTGAGCAACTGTGATGTCATCTTCAGTCAACAGCAAGTGGAAAAATGGCCGCCCCCTGAGATAGATAAAAATGGCCGCCCCCTGAGATAGATAAAAACGGCTGCGATTTTGCTGCTTAACTCATATTCTACTTACGCAATATTAACCAAAATACCATATTTAGACTAGTGGGGCTGCTTAGAACATATTATTGTCCACCCCCTAAAAAAATTTTTTGGGGGGGAGGAGGTTGACTTCTCCTTTCAGGTCCATGTACAAGTCTGCTCTTTGTCCATGAAGCAGGATATCACGGTTATTGAATGAATGCTCAATTAACTTTCCATAATTAAACTGGAACTATTTTCTGTGTACACTTTCTGGGCGGAACATTCTTCCTGTAATACAACAAGGAAGTTGGCTTTCCACCAGCGTCACGACGAGCCGAACACTTGACTTGACTTGACACCTGCAGACTCTTGCAACGTGTGTACTGGACTTGCAAGTTTCAAAATGGCCAAGTTTGAAACGCGTTGTTGAAGAAGAATGCGAAGGAGAGATGCTGCTGTTTTACAGAGGAGAGCTCCTCTGTGGTTAACCACTCAAAGTGTGTGTGTGTGTTTGTGTGTGTGTGTGCGAGTGTGTGCGTGTGTTTATTTTGTCTCTGTCCACACAAGAGAAGTGACGGGAAGAACTTGTTTACTGTGTTTGTGTGTGTTTTCATTGTACGAATTTTTCCTCAAGATAGTACAATAGAATATAGTTAATTAATCCACTTATAGTTTTCCTCCTGATGAAGAGTCACAGTGTTGCTCAGTGGCTTTGATTGTTTATGAAGTCAAATTTTGACTTTTTGGTACAAATGTCTATTGTTTTCCAGAGATTCTTTAAGTAGAATCCTAAATAGCTATCCCTCGTTTTTCATTGTTGCCAAGTAAGCCTCTGCTGTTGGGCTTGATATGAAAGTGTGTTCATGGTGTCTCGCTATATTGAGGATGTCTTGGATATGTTTTAGGTTTATTTTTCTTTAGGTCCATATTGGATGGAAGTCACTACTTGGAAGAATTCATACTTACTCACTTTTACATGAGACTTATCGTTTTACAAAGTTTTATTGTGTGTTGTCGAAGCTCCCAAATGTGTTATTGTAGATATGGGTAGAGAACGGTACATTTTTTTAATGCAGATAAATAAATAAGCTGAAGTGTGAGCAACACAAGCAAGCGGCCCTTGTAAGAAAATAATTGGCACACATGCCGTGGGTCAGTCAAACTTTGAAGTAGGTGGGGCCACAATGACAAGAAGAAAAAAAAAGCTGAAATGCAATTAAAAGTTAATGTTGCAAGAATAACATTGCATCTACAGTGTATGAAGACAAAAGTGCAACGTAAAGAAATTAAACTTTTACGAGAATATAGCTGCAATATTAAGAGCATAAACTTCTAAATGCACACTCATTAAATTACAACTTTTCCACACTCATCACTGTAACAAGATTTCTCTCAATATTAAAATGTTATTCTCGTAACAGTGACACCAGTACATCTTTAGAATCTTGTTCTAATGTCTGCCTGTTTCCTTATGAGTGCTTTCACGACTTCAGTTTACTCATGCGACTCATTACATGTCACAATTCCAGTCCAAGCAAACTTCCAGGGCAATTATGTATTTCTTTTATTGTATGTATTTTTTTTTTAAGTAATAATAATTTTTGATTCTTTTTTGGGCATTTTTGTTTAAATTGTCAAAGGTTTTTAATCTGTATTCAGCAGCTGTTCTTTATGCCGTGTGTGTACAGATGTAACATTAAATCATGTACTGAAGGATGTACATCACCCCCCTCCCGTACTGGATCATATCAACTTATCAAATTGAGATTTATTGCAATGTGAATGTGATAAAAGTTCATTTTACACTTAAATCTGTGTTGTCTTTCTGTCATTTGTACTTTTTCTAACTACAGTGGAACCTCCAGAGTAGAATTCTTCTAAAAAGGAAAAAAGAATCACCCTTCACAGTTAATGCTCTTGTTGGCCAGGAACGGTCAGATGCTCAGGTCACTGTGAGGAGGCATTGTCATGGTGAAGCAACCACAAGTTGTTGTTAAATGGGATTCTACATTCCAACACAGGTGTACTTAAAATATCATTGCCTGATTGCTTTCTCAATGTTAATCTGGTTGATCTTTCTCCTGCCACTAGAATGAATATGCACTCAACCAAAGTGAAAACTCTTTTGCCGTGTTTGCACTTCTGGCAGCAGGTGGCAGTAAAATCAGCACAAGAAGCCTGATAGGAGTGGAACAAGTAGTCTACACTATTTTATAAGCAAACGTAATGACACCAAAAGAATTCTTGACATGGAATGTTTGAGCCAAATGTTAGATATATCTTTGTACTATAAGTAGTTATCTCCTGATAGACACATTGTTAAGCAGCTGATTAATAAAAGGCTACAGCAACAAACGCAATGGATTTTTATGTACCTGTACTAGCAGCACAAACGCCATAAAACGGTAACAACGCTTTATTATAGTGATGCTTGTGAATGATACGAGCAAAACAAAGTATTTTGTAAATATAAATAAATGTGAAGCCACGTTTTTATGTAACTATATTAGCAGCGCCCTCCTTAAATGCGCCAACATAAAGCACCACAGAACAAATCTAAAGCCCATGAGTTACTCACTCACCATAACACTAAATGAAGAGCCGCTGATTGGCCATGGACGGCGCAGCTGGACAGCAAGAACCGGAGACCAACAAACGTACTGGAAGTCCACAGATTCACTTTATTAAAAGGATCACACAAAAAACAGTGGTCTTCTCGGCACCACCACGCGTCACAATAACCGTACACGTCCACCGCGTAAACATTGATAACCAAAACAAAAAAAGTGCTGCATATGCCCAACAAAAACAAGGAGGCGCCACACTGCGAATTCCAGTTACAGACACTCCCCACCTTACGAACGAGTTACGTTCCGGACGATCGTTCGTAAGGTGAATTTGTTCGTTGCTATATTTTGTATTATAATTTATGTTTAAAGCCTATTATAAGTATATTGAAGGTTTATGTAAGTATGTTTAAGGCTTGTACAAGTAACCTGCATTCGTTTGTACTGAAAAAAACTTTTAATAAAATGGAGAGAATACGTACAGTACTGTACTGTACTACGTATGTTAGAGAGAGAGAGCGAGAGACACACACAGTATGTACATGTACGTAATAAGATAAATAAAATGAAGTTTAACTTACTTTTGGAAGATGTACTCGATGCTTAAGGAGATGATGGAGGAGGAGGAAGAGGAGGATTTTATATCATGAGAGATTCTTCGTCGTCGCTGGAATCGGCTTCAAAAGTTATTTCCTGCTTCATGGGGACCGGCGTTTCTTCCTCCTCCTCCTCGACACGTTGCTCAGCCTCCAATGAGCTCTCACAGCGCCAATCGTCGGTATTAGCGGCGGAAAGAAGCACCACGCGCAATACAAAATCTAACTTACAGCATTTCTTTCCGAACATTTTTCGACATACTGTACGCGCAGAAATGTTAGTATGTACCGTTGTTCGTAACTCGAATGTTCGTAAGTAGGGGAGCGTCTGTATTTAGTTGTAAATCAAGTTTGAAATAAGATATCCACTTTGTTTCACTTCACGATCGTGTGCTACATCGTGTTTAACTTTTTACCTAAAATTTCGACGTAATATATTTATGCTTGTGGTCGTACCGTGCCAAAGTTTTGAAAAACTCAAGGGGGATGAATATGTTTTTTGGGGTCTTATTCCTAAGTGTGTATTCAGGTAGAGAACTTGAATTAGGGAAGAAATGCTGTTGGAGTAAAATGTACTAGCATTATGAAGCTCATGATTTTGAGTGGCACACAACCACAACACGCTCCTCGTTTTGTTGTTCCAATACCAATACAGTCTTCATGCATGAATGTGACGTCCGCATGCATGCACATGTCGTGCCAGCATTTTTCCAAAATGTTGACCCAAGTTTATTGTTGTGTAAATGATCTGGCTTCATGTTCAAATGCTCCTGTGTAAACTGTCTCTTCTTCTGCCATTGTAGACCGGATATATTGTTAATTGTCCAAATAGCACATACGGGGGATGAAACCAGCGACTGCACAATAATCCCACAGTATCGCTGTCATGCTCACGGAGCCATATTAAAGAATGTTCTTGCCTCCTCTGCTGTCGCTAGTGCTTGACTTGACTTTGCCAAGCAAAGCCAGTAAATTAGAGCACAGAGCTCAGTGTCCAAGACCCCTTGGGTCATTTCACTCTCTGCTCTGCCAGCAAGTAAAGCAGGCATGCACTCGCAGCATATTTCCAAGCCCTACTTTTCCAAAGTCGTCTAGCAAAAGTGATCATGCAAACAGTCTTTTGCATACCGTGCGTTGATGAGGAGCACTTTCCATTAGGTTTGTCACTATTGAATATTAGTGCAACCAATTATTCTATTGATTATTACATTGATTAATTAAATTGGATAACATTTTGTTTTGCATTAAAGGGCAAGTCAACCCAAATACAATAATATGTTCTATGCAGCTCCACTAGTCCAAACACGGTAACACAGGTAACAACCAATCACAGCTTCGCTTCAGAAAACAGGCGAGCTATGATTGGTCGCATTTGTTAAACGAGCCCTGAGCAACAGTGCAAAATGGCCACCCTCTGAGATGGATTACACTGCTTCACTCATATTCAACAAATGCAATATTAATCAGAATGCCGTGTTCAGAAAAGTGGGGTGCACATACAACATATTGTAAAGAAAATATTTGGGTTTCCTTTTTTGGTTGAATTTTAAATTTAAACAATGGCTCTAAAGTTTAGAGCCATAGAAATCGTTAAGAGTCTTAACGATTACTTGATTATGAACGCAGTTCTCAATTAATTTGATAATTGATTATGTAATCAATTAATTTTGACACTCATACTTTTTATTTCATTGTAGTTAATGCTGGAAGCAACTGCTGACAAGAACTAGTGAACTAGATGGGAAGGTTTCAGATATCCGTACTTGAGGATTTATTTTACTTTTACTCTCTACATATGAAAACATACACTATTCATAGAGATGTCAAAAGATTAATCACGATTAATCACTTGATTAAAAAGGCTTTTTATTAACATTTTCTGCCCGCCAAATTTGAAGAGCACTTGTTGTGTGTTCATTGTTTCCACATTTAATGTTGTGAGGATGTCTTCAACACTTTTTGATCCACTGCACACTTTTTACTTGCATAACTTAAAGCTAACATATATAGTACTGTATACATAGAGCTAGCTAGCTAACAGATGTATGTGGAAGGATGCTAACAGAAACAGTATTGTATAGATAGATAGATAGATAGATGGTGGGGGGTTTGTATATTCTGGTCTATCAACAATAATAAACCCTGACGTGTTCTGATGACCACTGAAATGAGGGCATTAATTGAACAGGGAACTCTCCATATTATCTTCTCCATGTGTTCAGGTCAGCTGTTTTTAATAGGTCAAGCCCAGCATCCATTTTAGAGAACGTGCTACACTAAAGAGGTAGCACTGACACACTCAAGTTCCCATCCTAGCTAGTTGGCCAGATTGGACCACAGAGTGAGATGTCTGCAATCACAATGGAGGTCAACACCCGGATCCGTTAGCTGTCAACTCCTACACGCAAGAACCACTTTGACACTCAGGGTTCACTCCGGGCTTTTTCCCTCCGCTGTGTCCCCCCCCCCGACGCTCACCAAGCGCACACCAGGTGCCACTCCGCCACTCGGCTCACCCACGCCTTCATGCTCTCAGTCCCAGCGAGCGTTTTCCTCTCAGTACTCCCACCCACTTCAAAACGCTATGAATCAATGGCTGACAGGCTCAAACACCGACAGGGTTGATCAAATTGGTGAGGGACCAGCAAGCTTTTCTACTTCATTTGTAAAGCATAAGCCAATTATACTGCGCAGGTTTTAATTTGTCCCAACACCTTCAGAGATGCAAGTTTGGCTCATGATTGTGAGCAGCTTCAGGTGGTTTTGCTGTTTGCGTTATTTTATGGTTGTGAGTGTGAGTGCCTCAGGGAAATGTGAAAACAATAATGATTGTCTCGTAAGAATTATGTTCAACACTTTAAAGGAAGGGATTCATGCATTTCAAAAATGAGCCTGCGTGACAGACAAGTCCTTGGCGTCTTGTCAGATAACAACTGCTCAATGATTCATGTCCTCCAATCTGTCAGCAGCACTCACGCAAGATTCTGCCGTTTAATATCATTTTTGGATGCCATTGCAGCATATATGATTCTCGTTAAGAAACAGGAGACCTTGGAAAATGGACTCCTCAATGGTTTGTATACAAATAGTTATCTGTGGAGCGCTCGCTCAAGTGTAAAATGAATGAATGAAAAAAAATATTTATTTTTTTTTTTGGGGGGGGGGGGGGGCTGCAATCTCCATTTATTTATTTTCATTCATCATTATTATTAATGTATTATGTTTTTTAAAAATCATTTATTCATTTCCATTTTTGACCTTTTTACAGGATAACATCACTTTAGCATCACACTTGATATCGATGTGTCTCTCGTGACCAGCTAGCTAAGCTAAGCTAAATTGAAATGCTTCAACATGCGCCAATGTGAGTCTCGCGCGCACACACACACACACACACACACACACACACACACGCACACACACACGCACACACACACACACACACACACACACACACACACACACACACACAATTTTGCGCTCAATGAAGTTAGCATTGTGGTAGCACTGCAGAGACTCAGATCAGGGCAAACGTCCCACATCTCCGCTCATTTCCAAATTGTGAGTTGCATATTCCGTACGTAAGTTCTACATAAAGATTGGTTGATTGAGCATTTCAACCAGATTAAAAAATGGACTTTGACTAGGCCACTCCAAAACCTTCTTTTGGCTTCTTTTAAGCCATTGAAAAGTTGACTTGATGTGCTTCAGCTTGAGGTCACAAACTATCTCTCTCAGGATCCTCTAGTAAAGCAGAATTCATGGGTCCATCAATCTCAGCAAGTCATTGAGGTTCTGAAGTGGTAGAGCAGCCCCACCATCATCACACTACCGCCATTGACTGTTGGTATGAAGTTCATTTTCTGAAACGCTGTGTTACATTCCATTACAGATGTAATAAGACATCACATACTTTCCAAAAAGGTCAGCTTTCATTTTGTCTGTCCGTACAACATTTTGCCAAAAGTCTTGGCAATCACTCAGGTGTGTTTTGCAAAAGTAAGACAAGCCTTTTATGTACTTTTTGGCCAGCAGTGGTTTTCGCCTTAGAACTTGGCTAAGGATTTTATTTTTGCCCAGTCTCTTTGTCCTTGTTGAGTCATGAATACTGACCTTAACTGAGGTAAGGAAAGTACTTCAGACATCGTCTTGGGTTCCTTTGTGATCTCCTGGATGAATTGTCGCTATGCTCTTGGGGTAATTTGTGTAGGCTGGTGTCACGATGGGGTGGAGGACCCAAATGCAGGGAGGCAGGAGAACCGGGGCAAGGTTGAACATCATTTATTAACAAAAACACTAACAGGGGCACCGCCGGGTAAAATGCTAAACCAACAAAGCTCTGAAAAGACCAAAAATCAAAGTAACAACAAAACACAAGAGTGGTGACAGCGACAATGATCCAACAAAGACTGAAAGAAACCGGAAAACTAAATACAAGCCAACTGACGAGACAACGAGAGACACCTGGACAAGACACACGTGGCTGGGGGAGATGATTGGATGATACAAGGGAACAGGATGACGAGTACAGGTGCAAACAGAACCTAACAAGTAGGGGTGGGAATCTTTGAATGTCTCACGATTCGATTCCGATTTTTGGGTCTGCGATTCGATTCAGAATCGATTTTTGAATCAAAATAACTAGATTGACAATGATTTTAGCTTCAATCTATAGATGTGCAAGGAATTGTAATGATCTACTCCAGTCTGACTTGCTAATGCTAATTAGCGCGTTACTCGCGGCATTTTTATCACTCAAAAGAACGGCTCCACGCTGCAAAAAAACAACTTTTATCGGAATAACTTGATCGGGACTTTTTCCTTCTACTCTCTAATGTGACTACAACCTAACAGTGTATTAGACCACGTGGAACCACACTGCCCCTAAGTGGCCAAATCGCGTACAACATGAACAGCGCTCCAAATAAAGGCACACACAGACAAAGGCAAGACAGTATAAAATAATTTAATTAAAATCGATTTGGGGACATTTAAAACAGATTCCGAATCATATTAAATGAGAATCGCGATTCTTATAAGAATCAATTTTTTTTGGCACACCCCTACTAACAAGCAAGCCAAAACAACAAACCTAAGCATGATATACGCAAATCATAACAGCTAGCTATACCTGGGAAGGCTTTCTCAATTTGTGGATAATGGTTCTACTCACTGCTTTAGGAATGAACGTTCCAGAATGTTCTGTTCTTGAATCTTTTTGGACCATTTGTTGGCAGCTTTTTGAGATCTTTTGGCCAACTTCATTCTGTCAAACAGGTTCTATTTTGTTCAAATGTACAAAAGTTTATACAAAGTAGTCATTTTCTTTAGGTTTCTGATTTTCATTGGAGCTGGGAAGTATTTGATAGATTGCGTTAGAAAGTTAGGTTTATATTTTGTTAATTATTTTGTACTTTCTTTTCTTCCTCTGTTCTTTTTTTTACGGCAAAATAAAAACAATAAAAAAAAAAGAAGAAGTTCTATTTAGTGTGTTTCTTGAGTGAACACTGAACAGATCTGGAGGCATTCACGCTTGGGTGTGGTCAGTGAAAATGTGATAATTAAATTTGTCGACGAATACATGTATGCATTTGTTGTGGTTTGTCTTCCGTACTGGTTGATAGAGAATTGTTCTACGACGAAATGTGCAAATGGAAGAGGAGGAAAATAAAAACAACAATTTAAAAAAAAAAGTGTAATTGTGATTGTTTGCTGATGTCAGAATTTATCCCTGTATGTTATATTTCTCTCACTTTGTTCATTGGTGAGTAACATGCATTCAGTTATCCTTATTCTGCCTACACAGAGTGCTATGGAAACTAAAGCCAGATCAGTGTTTACTGTTACGGAGCGTACTGTGGTGAAAAGAACTGATCTGTCCCTCGTTATGGAAACGTGCCTTGTGTCATCTCTGTGTGTTGACCATTGCTCACTGGATTTTACTGGGCCCCATCTTCTTCCAGCACCCTTCATGCATACAGTCCGAATACAGTTCAGTTAGTTGGCAATGTGAGATCATTTTCACCCACCAACAACTGTGATTGTCTGGACCTTGAACTGCCAAGAAACACTTCACACAGATGGCAAGAGAGAACATGGGGGTTGGAAGATGGGGTTTGATTTCAATATCTCTTGACAGACCAGGGTATAATTGTGCTGGAGATATTTTGTAAGTGGGTTGAAGTGCGTCCTACGTGAGTGTGACTGTATGATTATACCGTGTTTTTGTGTCTGTCAGACTGTAACTCATGCAGCCTGCAGAAGCTACACACACATTGCGAGGGCTCTGCGGGGAAGCAGTGTTCCCAGTGTTTGCCAGGAGCAGCTTTCCACCCTCCGTGGGCAGGCATGCTCAGTTGGCTGTTAGGTTGGCATTCACTTCCTGACATGGATGGAGAGCAGGGAAGCACACAACCATTCATAGTCACAAGGGAAACAGGAGCCTCTCGTGGTTTCCAAATATGTGGGGAACAAATTGTAAATTTGGTGTCTCCACCGGAATATCTCTTTTGTTTTTACCTCCAATATTATATAAAACGTACATGTATGTTTTTATTGTAAATTGGTCCAAAGGATTGTGAAGACCTCAACTCTATTTAAATATTGTGGCATCACAAGGGGGACGTGTAGTGGAGGGACACTACATTCCTTTTCAGAAGCCAGGGACTTGCAACAAAATGGCCGCCCATCTGGACACTTCATCATCCAAGATGCCTCAAAACAGCACCAGGTGTGGTCACTTAGGCCCCTTGATTAAAGCAGGTCTGACTGATTGGAATAAAAGGAGCACAAAGAAGCAGAAGAAGACTGAGGTGGTGGTGGAGAAGGACTGGAAGGGCTTGAATACAAAATCACCACATCACCACCACACATTAACAGAAGCCCAGAGGTGTTGATTGAGAAGGATTTCATATGTATACATCCAGTGTTTATAAAATGTTTATTTCTAGGGCTGTCACTAACAAATATTTTTAGAATTGATTATCCTATTGATTATTCCATTGATTACCCCACACATAGCTCTTAGGTTCGGAAAGGTTGGTGACCCTTGTACTACACTAGACCTATTTCGGTGTGTCACGTTGAGCATAATCATGCTTCATAAAACCAGTTTATTTATTTACACTGTATTTTACAGTGTTATTGTATTTACACTTTGCGAAACAGCGCTGTAGTTGGACGGTTGGACCGAATTAAAAAACACATTTTGTTGCGTTCATTGTTAATGCCAACTGTATAGAACGTTGAAATTTTGCAATAAAATATTGTTTGTCAAGTTAGTCGAGTCGAGTTTTTCTGTCTCACTATCACGCACACTCAGCAGCGCACTTCATTCACTTCCCACCTGCTCGCTGCCTCTCGCTCTTCCCGCTCACTCTGCTCTCAGACATCCAAAATGGCGGCAGCGTCATCCATCCAGCCGCCGAATGTCCACTCCTCTGTCGCCCGAGAAAGTACACTTTTCCCGCGGAGGAGCAGCCCCGAGAGCCGGCAGCAGCCAGAGAATGAAGTGGCGGCGGCGGCGTCGGCTGCTGCGGGAGCGCAGCCCGCGGAGCCATGGACAAACCTCCGTGACTTGCCGGAGCTGGAGTCGGAGGAGATAGAGAAGAGGCTCGCTAAAACTCGCCAAGAGCTTAGCAACAGGCGGAAAATACTCATTAAGAACCTCCCGCCCGACACGACTAATCAGGTAGAGTTATTTTTAAAGTTACAGCTGGCAAAGTCAGAGTATAGAGCGGTGCGGTTCAAGTTGAAGAAGCGCCATGTGTTTTATATGCGTCCATGGTGCGTGCGTAAAATAGTTTACCTGACGCTTCTCGTCCTGCAACTGATAAATAGGAGTAACGTGATGTCAATGTAGATCAGTTATGTTTACATTGTGTTAGTGGGACTGCGTGTAATTAGGCTGCCTGCCTGGCAGTGACAGTGAAGTGCTAAAACTGTTAGTTTGTTCATCCAAAAAGTCATTTATGGATGCTTGTGACATTCATCCACCAATTTCGTATACCAGTAATGTGCGTAGAGTTCGATTTACGTTTCTCATATGAGGCAGGGTCTTGTCAATTTTGTAAAGAGCAACTCCAACAATGGTGACCTAAGCCTGGGTTGGACGTTTTTTGTGCTTATATGGACACTTTTGATTTTCGAAATGGACGTATGGGGCCAGTTCATATAAAGATGAGGTGTAACAATGGTAAATAATACACAGTAATAGTAAATAATTATTTATCATTTTTCATTAAGCAACAATTTGATTAAATAATGTTAAATGTAGCCTACATATAACCTTTAAAAAAATATTTTCAAATATTTACAATTAATTAACCGTGCAAATATTTATTGAGATTAATGAATAAGAATGAATAAATACATGTCATTAACTAATTTTAGGACTAAAAAACTGTTCAATTAAAGCAGCAAATATTACAAGAGTGTAATACTACTAATGTATATGGTCAGTGGGTTGGATTAAAAATCAAAGCGGATCGTATGTAGCTCCAGGGCTATGCTTTGCTCACCCTTGCTTTAGCTCAACGATTTTGATGTGAAATAAATGTCTGAAATTCCTCTTATGCATTGCTATGCAAGAATTACATTTGATCTCTCAGCTTTGATTTTATTTTAGTGTATTTCATTTACTGTTTTTTTATGTTGGATGTCGTCCTCATGCAAACCTTGCTGAGGCAGTGTACAGGGATTTGTGTTGATCCATGCAGGACTGTTTTAACTGCATGAGGAGAAAAGGTGTTGTGATAAAAAAAAAATGAATTAAATGAAGTAGAATGTCTTTCTCTGCATTCTCCACTATGTCAGTGTGTCACAGCCATTGTGTTATGTGTCGGTAGCCTGAGCAAAGCGGCGTGATGACTGCCCTGCTGAATGTGCACATACTGTCCAAATATTTAAAGGAATATGTCTGTTTTGTTTTTGATATTGGATGCTGTGACTTACTGACTGACTGCAGTACTGTTAATTGGCACAAAGCTCTTATCCTCTTTCTCTGTCTCTGTCTGTCTGTCTCTCTCTCTCTGTCTCGTTTTTTTTTTTTTTATCTGTTCTTTTCAGCTGCTTGGTCATCAAGTAATGCATCTGTATGCCATTTTATGCCGGAACAGATTTGCTGTTAGGGAGTTTGATATACTCCTTCTGTGGTTATTTGTATTGTGATGTATATTTATTGGAAATGCAGAATAAGGTTTGAGAGGAGACAAAGAGAATGGAGCAATAAACAACAGAAAACAGTAACAACAGTATATGACAACAGTACATTACATAAGAGTTGGATTCTGTTTAAAGCTCTCATATTGATCAACTTTTCAACATACTAAAATAGTTCTCAAATGTATAAAAGACATGTCTGTGACATGCATTTGTCAAAATTGACTTTGGATCTAATATTTTTGCTGTCCCTAAATCAGCCAAAAAACGCTTTGTTCAAAACAGCCTGTTTTAGGGGTGTGTCAATTTTATGTAAATAGCTGCACCAGGCCACGCCTAGGCCACACCCTTCTCTTTCGAAGGGGCAGTGATTTCGGTCATGGTAGCCATGCGCTAATTTTTTGAATGGAAACGACTGGCCATGGGAGCAGAAGAAAAGAAAAATACAGACATGTCTTTTACACATTTGAGAACTATTTTAATATGTGGAAAAGTGGCATAACGTTTTACCATAAGAAAAAGTAGCATAACGTTACTACAGAGACTAAGTTGTAGCGTTAGTTTGTGATTGTTTAGGCAATGGTATTTTTATCGTAACCGGCAAATCTCCCGTGAACGTTATTTTGTCGTAAATGTCTCAGATTTTCCGTGAATGCTTGTAGACATTTACAAGCGGTTATGAATGACACAAATGTGCACATTTAGGCCACTGCGCGGTCGCAACGTGCAAGCCGTCTCGTCGAGACCACTTAGCGGCCGGTTAGCATCACAAAGTCATGTCAACTAGGTGGCGAGTTGCCAGTCACGGCAAATTAACCACCGCAGGATTGGATCTTGACGAAACAATACGCAACCGCTTCGTATTATCCAACCACCGTCTGTTTTATCATTGCTGACCTCTAACCAAACAACCTCCACACGACAAATGTAGCTCCCACTTTAGGCACTAAAAATACACCAGTAATATGGTCGAAGGTGCACATCTCTTATTAGAAAGGATAGGAAGGAAGGCTAAATAAAAAAATTTAAACTTACATCATTCCCGTTGTCGCAGTCGTGTCACACTGTTGGGACCGATCCATTTTGTTTAAACGTGTTGCAAATCCAACTCTGAACAGGCTTTCACTAACAAAATAGTCCTTTGAGAAATAATGTCAGTACATGTCCTTCAAAAATAAAAGTAATCCACTGTCTTCTCAAAGACTTGGGATGAAGGAAGCAACCACTTTTTCCTGATCATTGTTTCCCCTCTCCACGGAGCATTTGCGAGCAGTTGAGAAAAAGAAAGGAGCATCCAGCTTCTCGAATTTCAGTGGGCGTGAAAAACCTTTACCAGAGGTGGTGCCACTAACGCAAGGGGGCTGGGTTGAGTGCACTTCCGTGTCGTTTTGACGTGATTAAAATAACGGAAGTTTAATCTGCCCGTTTCAAGCACACATTTTAGAAAGTCGCAGATTTTTTCATACCTGGTTGAATTGTAGACAGGCCGGGGATGCATATTTTTGATAGAAAACCCTACTAAAGTGCATTTTCATACTGTGGGACCTTTAAAGTGGACAAGCAAGGCAACAAGTAGCAAAAAAGACAGGATGGGACAGGACAGAGGTAGTGAGCTCGGTAGTACGGGTGTATGGTGTGAGAGTCGCCTTTAAAGAATTTAAGTGTTATCTTAGTTTTGCCAGCACATACTATATGTTAATTGGCTCTGCTTGTCTCGACCCTTGTGAGGAAAAGCGGTTAAGAAAATGGATGGATGGATGGATGGATGCCTCTGCTTGTTTTAGCGGCTGAGATTGTCCTCATTAGTTGCATGTTTACTGTTGCTGTTTTGTACTTACCACAGTTGTTCATGAGAAAATTACATTTTACAACTTTTGGAAAGGCCAGTATATATTGCAGTTCATATAAGTATAATTAGAAATTACAAAGATTAAAAACATTAGACAGGAATGACAATCTAAGCATTATCAAAACTTGTTTTGACTGACAATATTGAGGGTATATTTGGTCGTAAAATGCAAAACAAAATCAGCATTATTAACAGAATTCTCCATGGGATTATTGATTTATGAAAGAATGTCATCATGGTCCTATACTCAACTGTAAATTGTCTGATGGATCCTCTGTCTGACTCGATCTACTATCCACTTACAGTACCTACTGCCCCATTAATGAAAGCTTTAATGCATTTACTGTTCATGTGTTTGGGCTTGAGTTTATTGTAAGAAACATTTAGTGCTGTTACTAACGATTTAAAAAAAATTGAGTCTCCTATCGATTATTCCATTGATTATTCGACAAATTTTTTTTTATATCTATTTTTACTATTAATTTTTTGAAGTCCACTAAGGTTGAACGTCAGTTAAATTTAGTGGATATAAATACTACACACATATGCACATATTACACAAACGGCAACAAAATTTGCCTTTGCGAAACGATTAACAATCGCAATTAGCATTAGACCTTAATAAACTCGAATCACTTACTTATTGTACTTTTCCTGAAAATCACTTCATAGTCCAACATATAAAAAATCCAATTTGATGAAAATATTAAATGGTAAATGGAGTACACTTAAATAGCGCTTTATCTTCATCATATCTTTACTAAGCCTGACGTATTTGCTTGTCTTGTTCAAACATATTGAGTTGTCAAAGCCTACAATGGCCATTGATGCAGCATACTAACAGCAGAGAAAGGTTTTTCAAATAACTTATTTTATGCTCCAGGAGCATATATTAGATACCGCCTTTCTGTTGCTGACACACGTAGGGCAGCCATCTTACGTGTGTTTAGCTCCAATAAATTCATTAGAACTCTTTTATTTATTTAGAAATTTTGACGCAGATTGTTTTGTTACAAACTTAAGACATGTAGCGATGCTAATTTTCTCCCTTTTCAGTCTAAAGAGACCACAAACAAACCCTAAGAAGCGTCTTAGTACTGGTGAATGCCGGTCAGAGTACATCGGCAATAAGTGTCCGTGTCGAAACACAATATATTGGTTCTGGCAACTTAACGGTCCGGTCATTGTTTTCCAAAGTAAAAACAGATGTTTGCAAATTATGTGTATGTCCATATGTCCAAATATTTTGATTAAACAGAAGATAATCAGTCTTCTTTCATCACGGACTATAGAAATCAGTGAACAATTACTTCAGGGGATTTGGACAATTTTAAAATAAATCGATTAATTTTGACAGTTCTACATTATGCACTCGCCGAAAAGTGGCCATCGTCAACGACGGGATGCGAAGGGAGAGAGGGAAGTGCCCAGCTCTGGTGACTATTATCAATTTGCATCAACAATGTTAAGGAGTAGTTTATGTGTACACATGTGCACAATGAGCAGTGGCAGCAGTGGAACATGATAACTCACTCTGAGGGACCAACAAATTCACATTCTCTAGTAGCTAGCATTATCACCAGTATTTATGTCTGTCAACAACAATGGCGGATAGCCGTGTAGTAGTCATTTTGCGCAGCCTCCTCAGCTTGCTTATGCTTTTGCAGCAAAATATTTTGCTCCTTTATTCTCACGTTCAACAAGCAGTGTTGTTGTACTTGAATCACCCGCCATCGTCACTTCTCCTGGGTTTGTCCTTTTCATGTTGTTTTGATACATGCAAAGCCATGTTTGTTCTGTAGATTGCAATAAAGTTAGAATTTTTGTGGTGCAGTGTTTACGGAAATAAATAGGGTCCCACTTGTCATTCTCAGTCCTGCAGCATTTGTAGCAATTTCAAGGATTTTGTGCTTGAACTAACCGGTCAGTTCTATTTGTATGTTTGTATAACAGTGTTACTCTTTAAACCAAGTCAAACTAAAACTGATGCACACGCTCAGTTCATATATGATTATTGATGACGTACAGTATAAGGCAGTAGTCCGACCAGAAATATAGTTCAGCACTCCTCAAACTCCTCTGTCGACAAATGGTTGCCAGTCCGTGAAATATCTGTCCTACCATGAATTGGTCCCTGACAGAAAAAGATTGAGGACCACTGCTATAAGGGACGAACGCAACCAGACTGTAATCACATTTGTTATATATCGATTTATAAAGAGGCCGAGGTTGGATTTGAAATTTTTCGGGAATTTACCGGCAGTTTGGAACTCTGCTTTAAAACTCTAACCCTAGTTTGAAACCCTAACCCGTGTTTAAAACCGTAATTTCAAACCCAAACCCTAGGTTCAAATGCTAATTTGGTGAAAAAGTGATTGCTGTTTGTAGTTGGAACCTTCAGTTATAAAGCAGGCACATGGACTACCATGTGCACCTACGACTGCTGCTACAACTACCAGGAGTCCAAATCCCCCATTGGTTTGAATGGCGAGGCTACCAGGTGTCGGTTCCCCCCATTTGTTTGAATGGGCTGGGCGACAGGACTTTGTCATTTGACTACTACCTGGTACACATCCATCTATCCATCCATCCATCCATCCATTTATTATTCCACTTGACCTGATTAGGATTGCAGGTGACCTGCAACCTATCTCAGCGGAAATGTGTCAAAAGGTGGGCTATATCTGGTTGCCAGAAAGTCGCAGGGTATGGCTTATAGCAAACAGAAATGGTTTGCCACGGTCTAGTAAGAAATACTGTAGATTGTGACTAGAAGTGTGATGAAATTGTCTTGATTAATTAACCAGTTACAATTCTCCTTCCATAATTTTTACCAGTGCAGAGTCACAGGATAGGGTGGACAACAACCTAGCCTAAGTGATTAGTAGGGGACATATTATTACACAACTATGTCAAGTTTTTATGAATTGCCTATTTCTGAAAATGTGTCTGTGAGCATCACAGTTCTGTAATACAACACTGTGAATATTTGTAACAATGAGTGCAGTAGCTGTATGTAATCGTGCAAGCTTTCCTGTCTGGACGGTAGACCTGTGACTCATCTTGTATTTTCTCTCTGTAGCATGTCACACTATCAGTGGGTCAAGGACACCGTCACTGCTGCTAAAGAGGCCAAGGAGTGTGTAAAGCCCCCGTCCTCCCATCTTTAACACACTTACATAAACCTTTGTTTATTAGCCACCCCATTTATGACATCCCAACTAAGAGTAGTTGTGTGAAGACTACAATTTTCAGTGTGAGCATATTACTAAGAGGACAAAAGAAACTACAGGTTATATACTTCATCTGCGTTCTATTTTTTTCTACCCCCTGTCAAAATTCCCTCTACACCAGGGCTCGAGTCTGCAACTAAATTAGTTGCAAATGTAACCAGTTTCTCAACATGTGCGAGTAAGAACTTCATCTGGTAGTCTTCATCGTAGTGCATACTGTACATGTTAATGTTCCCACCAGCACAGGCATTGTATTTAAAATCATTCTGAATAATATTGCATTTGTCGAATATGAATTAAGCAGAAAAATGCACCTGTTTTTTGTCCATTTAAGGGCGTGGCTATTTTACCACTTGCTGTCAACTGAAAATGACAGCACAGTTGCTCAGGGCTCAGATAACAACCAACCACAGCTCACGTGTTTTCTGAGTTTGGTCATGTGACGTTCTCAAGTTGAGCCCTGAGTAACTGTGACGTAATTTTCACTTGACAGCAAGTGGCAAAATGGCCGCCCACTAAGCACTAAATATTGATGCTTAGTTGGGTATATGCCACGGAGGAGGTGGGACTTAAGACTTCCTGGTTTTCACACATCAGCTTTGTTTCCGTTTCCTGTTGGAGACGGGTGGGCTGCGCCCCAGTTCTTGCGCTTCCGCCTTTGTGCCCCTCGTTTGCGCGTTCCCGTCGACGGGTGCGAGTGTGTAGTGTGTCTGTCTCAGTTGTCCGAAGCATTTCAGAGAGTTGAGACACCCTGGTTGGGGGGCGCAGGGGTGGGGGTGCGAGTGTTAGAAGGCAGCTATCACTGGCCGGAAACGACGCTGATGTGTGAAACCCGGAAGTTGAAAGTCCGTGGCATCTACCCCATTCATATTCCACATTAACACAATATTAATTGTAATGCTGTAGGGATGGGATCAGATCTTATGATTTCACATGATTAGAACGCCACAAGATTTCTCATCTTTGTAAAGCACTAGATCTATTTTTTTTCTTCTTTTTTTCGAGGCATTTTTTATGCCTTGCGTATCCGCTTATTTAGTGTACACTGTTGAGTAAAACGTACCCCTTTGAGTGCCGTTTTCAATATTAGTGAGGGGTGTACCAAGAGTATGGTAGGGGGTTGAGTTACACTTTAAGAATAAGTACCAGGTACAATTTGGTAACAGTAACAAGTGACATCACAACAAGCAGATCAAAGCAACCTTTTTGCATTAAGATTCATATGGCCTCTCAAAAAAGCAGCATTTCTTGAAATGTTGCTTAAGTTGTAAAGAGTAACAGTGTTGATATTTACGTTTAATTTGACCCCACTTGAAACACAAAGTGGACATTTGTTGTGATATGTGTCATTTTGGAGATAACGCCACTTAAGCAATGGAAAAGAACGGCTATTGTCAAGGCTTGTCGTCGATGAAAATTTTTTGTCATATTTTTCGTCACGGAAATGTTTTTTCAGACGAAAATGAAACGAAAACTAAAATAGAAGCTATTCATTGAGACGATAACGATAACTAAAATTGACTGACAATTTCGTTAATGACTATAACAAAAATAAAAATGACACTGACAAAAATTCACACAATCCAATCAGAAGGAATGAAACGCGGGTGGGAGAAAAGAACCACTCAGAAACTGTTCACTGCACTTTATTTAATGTTTAAACATGTTTACATTAATTGTACAGCTGTAAAATTAATCTCAAGCAATTATGCACTTTCTTTTAATTAAGGTGAAAACTAAGTCAAGTTGTGTTATTGTCAGTTCAACATGTTTCATTGAAACAATTAATAAAGACACCGGTTTATTAAATGTGTCTTGCGTGTTAAACTACAGTTACGAATAGGTATGTTATTTTCTGTATAAAAGTTTAAATTTATGCTGAAGGAAAACTTCGACTAAACTGTTAATTTACTCGACTAAAATTGGTCTTTTATTCATCAACTAAAATTGCTCTTTTAGATGACTAAAACTGTAATTAATTTTTGTCAAAAGACTGTAACAAAAACTAAATTAAAATTTCTTGTAAAAAATAACACTGGTCCACGGACCGGTCGCAGACCGTTGGTTGGCAACCACTGTTGTAAATGATGTCATTGCTAGATGGGAAAAGAGGTTTAGCAACTTTCGGATGTTGAAGGCGATATATACCTTTATAGCGGAAAAGTTTGAGTTGGCATAGGGGAAATGTAGAGAAAAATGCCCTGGACACATTTCAGCTTTTTGTTTTGCATAGCCTGCATGACAATTGTTTGATATGATAACCACATTGAAAAAAAAAAATCACAATTCAGTTTCTGTTCATATAGTTCACCCTGAGGGAATAATCATTCAACCAGATTGCTAGAATCAAGTGGAGCCAAAGTTCATCAAAATGGAGCACTGTAGAACAGCATGCCATTGTTTCATTTGCTAAGTGTAATAGTGTAATTAATCCATCGTTTTCATCAAATGTAACCTGAATTTGAAACCTTTAAACAGAAACCTCACAAAATTAAATTTATCTTGTTTTAGAAATTTGTGACTGTGTGTCAGAAAGATCCTGACTTCTCTCAATCTCACTTTTTTTCCCTCCCTCGCTGTCAGCACTCTGATTTTCAAGAGCCAGTGAGCTGGTCTGTGTGGGCTGCCTTACATGGCCATTTTTTATGTGGAACATAAGTGCTGTTTGCTGTGAGTGGGCTGGATTGTGCTTCGTGGGCTTGAAAAGAGAAACATATTAGAAAGCTCTCAAATAGTGTGAGGCAGTTGCTTTGTCCCTTTGCGAATGATATGATGTGTAACTGAGTGGTTTTTTCCCTTCATTAAAGCAGCCATGATACGGGTTTTCTACTGTTCCAGGCTTCATTTCTTTGTTTTCAATTTTTAGTTGAAGCCCAGCAACATTGTGGCATACTATAAGAGAGCTTGTTTTCAACGGGTGACAACAGAGTAGAACATACAGTACTGTAGAACAGATGCAAAAAAAAAAACTATTGTTTTGTAATGGTCATTTTGTTATATTTGCTGTACTATTACATCCAATGAATACATCAATCTCACAAAAAGAATATTGCATCTTGTAGTATTAGTTTAGTGAAATGGGGTGACAACCTTCAATTTAGGTTAATTCAAAAAGTTCAATTAACACAAAAAAACAATTAGCAACATTTTGAGAAAATACATTTGATCATTATTCACTTTTTGTTCCTTTTCTCATCTTTTCCAGCAGAGCTAAATGTTTTAAATGCCTAATTATATTTTAATTGTAATCTATGACTTCTTGCTTGGCTCATTATGGTGTGGCTAATGTTCTCTCTCCTGTTTCAGGAGGTCCATGAAATCCTGAAAGTATATGAACTGAAGTACTGCTTTGTTGATCGCAATAAAGGCACAGGTAAAACTCACGCACAACGCACACATTTATTGCTTATAAACATCTTAGAGCACATTCCCAGAACAACACCGTGAGCGCATCATTTTTATTTTTGCTCCCGTTTAATGGTCTGAATTGTATTAAAATACTGTATTAAAAATTGCCTCTACACAATCGTGAACCAAAATTTGACAGGCCTTTGCATCATTTTTCGGCAGCTTTTAGTTCAACAAAAACAAGCGTTCAATGTATAATTTTGTTGAGTGTACAGTATATGTATAAGAGAATACATTGCTGCCAAAAATATCTTTATGATTTAAAGTTAATCAGCGGGGTGTACTCAAGCTCAGAGTCTTAAAACCAAGTGTGGCTGCCTATTAGCTGATGCTATGTTTAGTGTGTATTCAGACCCCTCTCGCAAAACCCCTCTTCTTCCAAAAAGCAACTTGCAATAAATATAGTGACTTTATCTTTGGGGGGTGGTGTGGCTCAGTGGTAGAGTGGTCCTCTCGCAAACCAGAGGTTGTGGGTTCGATCCCATGTCATTGTGACCACGTCGAAGTATTTTTGCGCAAGATACTGAACCCCCAGTTTCTCCTGATGCTGTGTCATCAGTAGGTGAATGAGTTGTCGAATGTGAAGCGCTTTAAGAGCTTTGTAAGGTGGAAAAGCGCTCTATAAATGAAGTACCATTTCTCTGTTGTTACTGTAAACTTCGGGAGACCCTCAGATTCCCTCCCAGTTGCAGTCAGAGCAGGAGATACTCCCCCTGTCGACACAATTGACCGTTGGCTTGTTGTACTTCATCACTGAATTTCTCTTGTCAATTTAGTGTGTGGAACAGTTACAGTTTATGTGGTGACTTTCTACCGAAACAAACAAAACTTTTGGAGTTGGACCATTGCTTTATTGCCTTCTGTCAGTAGCGATTGCATTGAAATACAAATTTCATACATAAGTATTATGTTTTATAATCTGTTTTATGATCTTATTTTATTTTGTAAGAGGAAGATTTACATGCCTGAAGTAGAAAACAACCATTAAAGGTCCCATAGTATGAAAATGCACTTAAGTGTTTAAAAAAAAAAAAATCAATAATATGCATCTCCGGCCTGTCTACAATCCAACCAGGCATGAAAAAAGTCCGTCCGCGACTTCTCCTCCTTTCTAAAATGTGTGTTTCAAACAGCCAGATTATTATTTTATTTTATTTTTTTCTGAGAGAACTCAGTATTGTTCATTCGGTAATTTTACCGATTCGACATGTCATTATCATTGCTCTCTCTCTTTTTTTTAAACTTTTTTTTATTTTGTATGTGCATGTGCGTGTGTATGTGTGTGTGTGTGTGCGTGTGTGTGTGTGCATGTGTGCGTGCGTGTGAGTGTGTACTCATTAATTCACTTAAAACCTATTAAAAATCCCATACCGCTCACCTAAACCGAATACTTCAGAATCCAGCTAGAATCGTGAGGTTGTCAGGAGACCCAAGGAAGGATCAAAGAAAAGGAAGGAAAGTGAAATCCAGCACGGACCAGACATCACCTACTACCCACCGGGTTACCAACCAGAGTCTTTCACCAACCCCAGAAACATCTAAATTCCAACAAATTAGGGAGACCGCAAGAGACCAAAGGAGAGACTGAGGAAAGGAAGGAAGGATAGATGAAGCAGAGTGAGATCCACAGACATCAGCTTCCACCGATTCAACGACCAGAGGAAGAAGCAGATTGTGTTTGAATTTCGATAGATGCTGGTGTGGTGGATCTGGCATGCATGAAAACCTCCCCCAAAGAAGGGAGCCGTCGACCCCGGTCAGGACAGAGCAAGCACAACCCCCCGGGGCCCCCCAGGCCATGGCAGCGCCAAGGCACAGCCCCCGGGCTCCGCAGGGGCCACCGGCCGGAGAGCAAAGCCAGGAGCGCCCCCAACACGGCCTGCGCCCCCAGCCCAACGCAGCAGAACAGGGCACGGCAGGCCCGCCAGGCACCCCACCTGCCCACGGCCCCCACTCCCCCCACACACCCGCCACCCACCACAACCCAGCCCCAGCCGCCCCCAAATCCCCAGACGCACCCCCCCCAACCAAGCCGCCCAAACCCTGACCCCCAAACCCTCAAAAAGACACGGAAGTGCACCCATCCAGCCCCTTCGGGCTAGTGGCACCACCTCTGGTAAAGGTTTGTCACGCCCACTGAAATTCGAGAAGCTGGCTGCTACAAGCATTCACGACAAATCGGAGACATTCACGGCAAAATAACGTTTGCGGGAGATTTGCCTGTTATAGCAAAATAACCATTGCCTAAACAATCACAAACTAACGCTACAACATAGTCTCTGTAGTAACGTTATGCTACTTTTTCTTGTGTTAAAACGTTATGCCACTTTTCCACATATTAAAATAGTTCTCAAATGTGTAAAAGACATGTCTGTATTTTTCTTTTCTTCTGCTGCCATGGCCAGTCGTTTCCATTCACAGCATTAGCACATGGCTACCATGACCGAAATCACCGCTCCTTCGAGAGAAGGGTATGGCCTAGGCGTGGCCTGGTGCAGCTATTCACATAAAAGTGACACACCCCTAAAACAGGCTGTTTTGAACAGAGCAATTTTTGGCTAATTTAGAGACATCAAAAATATTAGATCCAAAGTCAATTTTGACAAATGCATGTCACAGACATGTCTTTTACACATTTGAGAACTATTTTAGTATGTTGAAAGGTTTAATAATATGAGACCTTTAAGTCAGCTGAGTTTGCTTATCACATAAACCTATTTTGCCCAGTTTGTTAGTAGATGTAATTTATTTCTCAAAATGTTCACTAAATCAAAATAACATTTCTTACCAGGATTTTCCCTTTTCTTCTAATGCCAAAATAACCCAAATGCACGCATTAACGCGCGCACGCACGTGTGCATGCACACACGCACGGTCGCACAGCACAGACCCCCTGCCCTTAAAAAGAGTTTTCCTTTCCAGGGAATTCTTGCAGAGCAACTATTTTTAGTCAGCACAGACAGTCCAGCAACACCAATACAACACATATTAGGAGACGGAGGCTATTAACAGCTGAGCTGTCTTAACAACGCCTAATACATCACACAAGCTCATTAAGCCAAAACAACTTGTGCTTATCCTAAATTCGCTTTTGTTTCTTTTCTGGTCTGAACTTAAATGATGTACCGCTCACTTTAACACAC
Organism: Vanacampus margaritifer; assembly: GCF_051991255.1. Classification (NCBI taxonomy): domain Eukaryota; kingdom Metazoa; phylum Chordata; class Actinopteri; order Syngnathiformes; family Syngnathidae; genus Vanacampus; species Vanacampus margaritifer. Next base: position 5,066,468 of record NC_135444.1, read on the forward strand.
TTTGTGGGCATGCTTGTGTTTCTGTGGCTCCTTTTACACTGGCCTTCCAAGCCAGATTTTTTTCTGTCCTTTTCCAGGCTCGCTGTCCTGTATGAACGGTACCAAAGGGGAATGGGGGACTGAAGTTGACCCAAGAGTTTGTCGGTGTTAACAAGGCAGAACGCTGCTCGTCGTGGCTAGAGTTCAACACCCTTGACTTACTTCCCAAGTTGCTATAGTGTTGAAAGCATTTGTAGCTTTTGCGGAGACGTCACCTTGCATCTCGTTATCATAATGGGACATGTCCCAACTGCTTTGTAAAGGCGTACTTTGGCATGTTCTCTTAGGCCATGTATACACATAGCCATTTTTTTGGTGGGGGGGGGGAACGGGAGCTATTTTTCTGCGGCTTGCCCTGTCATCCACATGTCCGCGGGGACAAGAAGGTTTCTAAAAACTCCGGCCAAAGTGAAGATTTGTATATTTCTTTGGCTCCACGGTCGCGTGTGTCCATCAGTAAACGAAGTTTTACATCGTCCTCTACACACGTTTGTATGTGTGTGTGGTGAGTGAGTGAGTGGGAAAAAAAAGTTGTTCAAAAAATAAGTGAAGCTTTTTTAGATTTTGTATTTATCCTCTTTGCTTTCCTCTATGCTCCGTTTAGGATGTACTCATTGACTGTTTACTGTTTAATTAAAAAAAAAAAAAAAGTATTGTGTGTGCTGACAGCACTGATCTGCATATATACAGATTGGCGGCTGACAGACCGTGCTTGTGTGACGTATGGTGAAGTGACGTCAAGAGACGTATTTGACGAAGGCGTATTCTGATTGGATAGCATTTGGGGAACTGTTGCCACCTTAAGGTCTGGCATTGTTATAAACGTACTCAGAAACACATTAATGCGGTTAGCTGTGGTGTGGACACAATTTTTTTTCTACACCTAGAGGAGAGAAATATCCATTTTTAAAAATACCCTGCTACGTGTGTACATGGCCTCAGAATGACACAGCCAAATAAATGCCGGCTCTACTGTTAAACTTATGTTGCAGCAATTTACCAAGAATGCAGTGAAAGTGGCTTGTATGAGAATGAGAACATGGGAGAGTTCTCTCATGGGCCTTTGGATAAAAATGTAATAGGCAAAAGGCTTCTAGGTAATATTGTCATGAATTTTTAATTACCCCTAAAATAGTACATTATAGCAAGGATGTGGTTTTGCTATAATGAGCTCACCAAAATAAGCTCTTCACTTTCTACTTATTTAGTAGGTAATAGGCAGTACATACTAAAATGCCTGTAATTTGTGTTCATTCGTTAGCACGAGATATGTTCTTTCCATGAATGAGCTACTCCCATCACTTCCAGTGGGAAATTTGGATTCTAAATATTAACAAATTGATGATTGACTAATGTGTCGATATAAGTAAATCTTTGACAAATTCAGAGGCTCCACTGTATCTTATTACCAAGGTTGGGAGGGTTACTTTTAAAATGTATTCCGTTACAGTTACAAGTTACCTGCTAAAAAATGTAGTTAGTAACGTAATCCAAGTACCATAATATTAAAGTAATGTAACTTGATTACTTTGGATTACTTTTGGATTACTCCAATACCGAGTACGCTCATGAAGACAAAATAAAAATAACCACAATATATATTCTATACAATGTGTCCTTGCTATTTGCGGGGGTGATAGGGATGATAGGGACCCGGGCATCTTACAAACAGCAAAAATCCTTGTGTAATTAAAAAGCATGTAGGCTATAGATTGATTGATTGATTGATTGATTGATTGATTGATTGATGTCCATATGCTGTTTTTGAACTGTCACTGAAAAGATAGATAAATGGATAGATCCATCCATCCATCCACCCACCCAATGGGGATGACAATGTGTGACATCAACTGCAAAATGAACTTTTATCCCAGTCACAAGTTTAGCCGTGGATATGTTGTGTATGATGTTTAAATAGTGAATTGGTGGGAGGAAGATTTGTTTGGAAGGTGTAACTCACATTAGGATTGTAGGCTAGCGGGCTAGCTAGCAAGAAGCTACAGCGCGTAGCATGCTGCTGGACTCTCAACTTTCGCTCCGAGTAAGTTCCAGTGAATACCGGTCGCCATTTCCTCCTCCCGTCCGTGAAACTCTTTCAAACTGCCCGCATGTGGAGGACACGACTCGTCAGTTTATTCGTCCCCACTTCCCCGACATGTAGCAACGGTCCCACTCTCTCTCTCTCTCTCTCTCTCTCTCTCTCTCACTCTCTCTCTCTCTCTCTCTCTCATCGTAGAAATTGTAATCCCTCGAAGTAATCCCTATTTTTAATAGATGTACCTGTAATCTGATTACATGTTTTTCCTGTAACTGTTAGGGAATACAGTTTTTTTGTATTCTGATTAAGTAGCGGTGGTAAATGTATTCAGTTACTCCCCAAGCCTGCTTATTACTCTGTTGTTATATTGGTGTACAGTAAGAATATGTACAGTAAATGATCCAGTAGGCTGCAGCACACCCACAACCTTTATGAGGATAAGCAGTAGGTGTGGGTAAAAATGTTGATTTATCAATGCATTGCAATACTAGTTCTCACAGTTCAATATCAATTCAGCAGATTAGCTGAATCAATTCACCTACTGGCCATTGGGGGCGCTTTGCATGTGATTTGCAGTGTATGGGCGAAAGCAGCGTTTGGCCAAAAAACAACATGGTGATAAAAAGAAAGCAGCAACAGCAGCCTGAAACAAACAATTTCTACTTTTAAGTCTAACCTTTAAGGTTGTTTTGTTGAAAAATTGTATTAACGTGGGATGCAACATCTCGTTTACAAGGGGGTCCCACACAAAAAAAATATAAGACAATCTATAACGACACACCAGACAAAAAAGAAAAAAAATCATATAAAAATACAATACAATACAATAATACTTAACAGTGACAACCATAGACTTCTCAACACAATACAAGTCTAATTATTTCATAATAATGAAATATTAAAATAAAATAAGAATGAAAATTTTTGAATTCCACTTAAAAAAATGCCACCAATCTCTGTTTGCACACAGAAGGTACAGAGTCTCTAGCCGCATTCAAATGCAAGGTCCAGCGAAGTTGTGGGAAATCCTGAGGTTAAGAACATGATACAGACACTCCACTCAAACCACAATACGCAATACCAACACGAAAACATGCCAGAAGTTGCTGTCATGAATAGGGCTGTTAAAAATGAATGTAATTTGTAATCGATTAACCTCTCAATTATTCCATCGATTAATCGAGTAATCGCATCGGTTCCTGAAACTTCCGGGTGCCAAAATGTTTTTTTAAATGATTAAAATAGCTTTGACGGATGCATTTTTGCAACGACCAATTTTTGATGTCTGCAGAGAATGCCCTTTCTACATGTGACTCTTGGACTTCCAGACTGACCCCTAACTTAACTATCACTTCTCATTTCAGCGAGAGTAAATAATAAATTTACATGCACGTTAAATAATATGAGTGTGATTTAATATTCAGAAGTTTCGATGTTAGTTCATTCCACAATTTGGCACTTTTTATTGAAATGCAGTATGTTTTTAATGTTGCTCTTACATGCACTCGCTGGAACTGATTAACTTGCCTGGTAGAATATTTCATTTCATTTCACAGTGAAAACATTTAATGCTTTAAGAGACATGTTTTAAATTCAACAATATCCAGAAATTTTAGAAGTCTCAAATTATCAAATAATCTCTTTGTGTGCTCATATTTGTCAGTCTTAAATTATTCTGCCTATTGTTTTGTAAGATATGTATGTAGCTATATATGTTACCCCAAATTTCAGAATGATTTTTATAATTGTTAAATATATTTATAATACTTAATATTGTAGAAATAAACTAGAAAAATTCCTGTGGAAATTTTGAATGAGACTGCTGACTCTTGTAAATGAGCTGAACAGTTTAAAATTTAAATGACTGGAATCGCTCAAGAAATGTGGAAGTTAACCATAATCAACATCAACTAAAAGTATCTCACTGTCCCTTTAAGAAAAATGCACTTTTCACGCACACACATTTGACTTGGAGACGTCACGCACCCACATTCCATTGATATTGTATGAGAGACGCACACCCCGAACAAAAGCCTCTCACGACTTAACGGTTCAAGAAATGGCTCGTTAGAACGGCAAGGGTTTGGGGAACGCGAGCATGTTCTCACTTTTTTAATCGGATGAAAAATGACCAAATGAGAGCAGGTTGAAAACTTATGATTTATCCAAAATGAAGGGGAAAAAGGAGGCGAATTTAACATGGAAAAGATAGGCGAGTTAGTCCGACTTCTCCTCGCTTAAAGTGAAAATAAAGGTACTAAATGACACCTTAGCCAAATAAAAGTTAGTTTGTCTGAAAGAAGAGACTTGTCACTACAAAATGTGAGAATTTGATGTCTAGTGAGCAAAGATTGTGGCCATGGTGACGAGTTGAAGTGAAACTTTTGGAAATATATTTTTTTGGTTCCCGCCACTCAAAGCCTAATTGCTCCACAGAGTGTAATAGAAGGCTATTTCACTCACTGTCTTTGAACCCGCACAGGGGGGAGAGCTTTCATTCCTTAAAATAAATTTCGACACTGAGCTAAAGATGGGAAAAATTTATACAAAATGAACTAAAATTCATATCGGTCGGAAAACGTATGCGCGCGCAGCGTGTCTTGGAAAAAGGTGCTTGATCTGTAATTTGTCCCCCCTTTCTCCATTCATTTCCTATGGGAGTTTTTTGCGAGTTTTTGGGGAATTGCGTCGCCATGGTAACTCGGAATTCCTAGAAAAGTAATGCCGCACCGAGTCAGATCGAGCCGCATCGTTTGATACCTCATTTGTCCCGGTGCGATCTACGGTACGGGCCGCATTTTTGCGGAAAAATCTGGGAATTTTCTAGGGTGGAGAGTAATATGTGCTGCTTTCAGCAGTCCCATAATAAACCCATTTTTCTAGGATAGTAATATGTGCTGCTTGCTTGCTACGCTCAGCAGTCCCATAACTACGAATTTTGAGTGTCTTGATCGAGACAGTTTCTCGACTTTACTTTTTCAATATAGAGCTGTCATGTTTTTTGTTTACTTTAGTGCTCCATATGCACAAACAAGTTAGTGCATTTTTTTTGTTATTTTCACATGTTTTAAATCCCTGCAAAAATGTAACATGACATGCCACATCTTTTGGGTTAAATGTTTCAAAACCTACTCATATTTGTGTGTTTTTCCTCATTACTGAATCAATATCGGAACAATTTATCAATATTGAATCAAATTCAACTTGGAGAATTTAAATCAAATTGCAATTCAATTGCAATGTAGATAATCTAAATTGAAATAAATTGTGAGGTTCTTAACAATGACTAACCCTACTAAGTGGTATAAAATGTATGGTGAGGTGAATATGAAGGAATTTTCCTGTTGTAGTTTTGCAATGAAAACACTGCTGACAAGAAGGTATCAAATTGTAATGGCATCCTTCCTCTTGAGGAAACGGCATGTTCTATGTGTGCTCATGAGACTGAGACTATTTTATAATTGGTGTGAAGTCCCCACAGTCCCATCTTATTTCCCAAATGCAGACACAAAAGCACACTGAAGCAAGAACAGGGACAATGTTTTCAATGCTAAGTTATTGGGTGACGTTTAAAGGGTAAAGTACAGTTGAGCCTTAAAAGCCAAACAATCTGAACCGAGATCCACCTCAAGTTTGTTCATATTTCAAAACAATTTTCCCATCGGACATTTTGTAAGTTCAAATATTTTCCCGAATCATATGTATGTTTTGGTTATGTGTATGTGATACTTAATATGATATGATTAACTGGCCACCATTGTAGTGTACATTCACTTATCCCACACTCACCAAAAGTCAGCTTGGTTTTTAATCATTTTTATTGGATAAGTTATTTTATGACCCTTCACAATAGAGCATAAATCTCTTACGCGTTTCACACTGCTTGCATTGAAACGAGCGAGTGTATCTTTACTCTCACTATAATGTAGCTCTCAGAGAAGCTTCTTCACCTCATTGACCATATCAGTTCCCACTCGGCCTCTGCAGTTGGACTTATTAGGTCATAATGATCAGAGTGTTTATGTCTGTCCTTTTGAAAGTGTCCTGCAGTGCTCCTGTCATTGCTAATGTGCATGTTTCAGCATGCCATGCTGTGAGTGTGTACATATCCCCGTATTTCCATTTGTGTTTCTCCTCCAGGCTGTTGCGGCTGTTTTGCGACACCCACATTGCAATATACACGCGACTATCAGTTTTACAGTTTTACTGTTTTGTCAGTCATATTCTCCCTTCCATGCTTTAATACTTTCTAAAAATCCAGTCAGTCGGATATAATACTGTCATATAGAGCAAATGCACAACTAACCGTAATGTCTAATGAGTTTTAACTTTAATCATTAATTTATAATTACTATCAAAGAAGAAGTAAGACACTGAGAGGACTGAGAAGAGAAGGCAAAAATATAGGGAAATGATACGTAAAGTGAAAGTACAGTTAGAAAAGGCCAAACAGGAGGTACAGTGCCATGAAAAGGTCTTTGCCCCCTTCTCAAATTATATCCTTGTTAAATAATGAATAAATGGCTAACCACATTTTTTGGTAAGCTGAATCCATTTTCATTGACCACATCCCAGCCTGATTACCTCCAGACTTGTTCAATCAAGTAATCATTTACACACAAACTTGCTAAGCTTGGTGGTAAAGAAGTTCACCAGCAGCCCACAATGTTTTTCATAAAAAAATAAATAAAACCTTAAATGTTGACAGGAATTTTTAAAATCATGACTATTAAGTGCAGCGTTTACGTTCCATTCATTCAGGAGCGGCGGCCCGCCATTCCTAAATCATAGCCGCCACTCCTTCGAATTTCCAATTAAAGCAGTTAGAGGTTGGAGGCTGGCGACTGAACAATGCATGGATAATGAAAAAGACGACCAGACATCATCAGCAGCTTTGTGAATGGCTGGTCTGTTTCTGTCAGCACCCACCTCCACCCATCGACAAATGTTAATCGGCACATGTCGCCGGTCACCGTGCACAGTACACATGTCATCGAACGAGAATAGTAATTGCTGAAAGCCGACATGCACTTGACATGTTGTTTAAATATCGAGGGCTTGCTCGACACGCGGCGACTAATTTAACTTAAAAAATAAATAAATACGAATTCATCTGGTCGCACAGCACGGGTGCATGTTTTAATTAGTGGTGCAAATGGATAGAGACGTTCAGATCAAGTGCGAGGACGACTCAAACTAACCGCCAGGCACCCACGCGCTGCGAAGGTCAACTTCAAAATAAAAGCCTACCAAATAATACATGGACATTAATGCAGTAGCCTTTGTAGGTTTGAATTTTGAAGTTGACCTTCGCAGTGCATGGTGGCCTGGCGCCGCGGCTAGCTTGAATCGCCCTCTCTCGACAACCAACATCAACACAACGCCATCCCGAAATCCTATTCAATTGCTAATTAAGGACGTCAAGAAACCGCTAGTTAATTACGCTGTCATTGCATGATATGGCACAAGTCTCCGGCTTAGCAGCTAGCCGCTAATGGGAGTGTAAACATTGACATCTTGACAACATTGAAAAACTTGGTAGCTCCAGTAATTTATTGTATTTCATTAGGTCTTAAAAATAAAAGGTATTTAAAAAAGCACAACCGGTTGTGGCGGCTGTAGAAGTCCAGTAGGCTACTGGGATGAGTCAAACTGTTGATGTGTAGTCCACTAGGCATTGTTATTTTGCCGGTGTGTTGAGGCTGGCAGCTGGAAAAGCCAGCTGAAGGTGCTAGCAGCAGTTGATAATTTCTGGACACCACCTTGACCAAGGCCTCAGTTCTAGTAGAAAAAAAAAAATAGCCAAAAGCATTATCACCAAAATGCTTCACTGTAGGAATAGTGTTTTTTTGGAGTTGAGCTGCATTGTATATGTGTATTTCATTCATGTTTATTAGTTCAAACCCTAGTCTGTCCCTGCTTGTAAGATTTGAATTAAAAACTCAAAGATGGACGGATATACATATTTGCATTTTTAGTTAGTAGTTTTAAGATGTTAACCAGCCTGTACACGTGACAGACCCACCCCACAGTGTGACTTACTTGCCACAGCACAGCACAGCACAAGTGCAGAGGTATGTGTAGTTATTGGACAACACTGTGGAACGGATATGAGAGTACAATGGTCAGGGTGATCCTGGGAGTCCCAGCAGTTCAATGGAAACCTTTGTGTTCGTCACTGCACTATTCACTGAAGAAGACTGCACATGCCAGCAAAAATCTCATTGGTTTATCTTGTGTACTCAATGAAGGGTAGCTTTTCTGTTCTCTTTTAGATTTCTTTTTTTTCTTCTTTTTTTTTCTCACTGCTATTCAGGTTTTAAAAGGATTATTGCCTGCATGCAATAATCCTTTTAAAACCTGAATATTGGCAATATTCTAGTTTTTTTTAGGCCATGTAAACCCGTGCAATAACCTGAATATGCTCTTATTTGGGTTTTTAAAAACTCGAATAAGAATTTTATAAAAACCTGAATAAGACCCCTGGGTTACTCCTTTCATAACCGGAATTCTTGCTCATATAAACGCATTTGGATTACCTCGATTGAACGTTGGTTTTTCGCTGTGCGCATGGCCTCTATTTTATTCTTTTCTTATTCTTTATGGGTTACTACTTTCAGGATGCGAAAGTGGCCTTTATTTTTTTCTAGATTAGACTGGTTGGTACAGCCATAATCAGCACAAAACTTCGGCATTTTCTCAGCTTTTTCCTATGGACAAATTACTTCCTGCCCCCCATCTGGGGTTGGGCCGCTTGTCGTGACATCAAATGAAACCCACTTTTACAAGATTTCTTTGAGAAACGAAACCGGCTTTGCTTCCGTGTAAACGGCCTAAATTCCCTCCTTCCCTGCAGCCTTTGTCGGTTCATTAGTTTGTGTTTCTCAGTCTTTGTCAGTTGTCCTGTCTTTGCCCTTGTTAGCCTTGTGTGTTTTGTCTGTTACTTTGTATCTACCTTTTGGTCTTTTGTTAGTATTCCTAGTTCGCCTTTTGGTTTTTCTTTTGGAAATAAATCCACCTTTTCACGACAGAAACTATGCAAGAAATAAGAATGTGAGAAGAATGCAAATACATTTTAATGGCATTGTAAGTTAGAAGTGGCTACACATGCAAAATGTTATTTTTCATTGTTTACGCTCAAGCTTCCCGTTTGGGTGTTTTTCAATTCAGTGGGCCACTTGTGCTCTGGCTATCAAGGAAAGTAAATAATTCTAAGACACACCAAATTTAAAAAAGAAAAACTTCTCATTATTATCACTGTGACAGCTTTGTTTCTATTGCCAATTCTTTCTTGCCTTTGTTAATGTAGCTAATTGACTGTCAAAACTGACCAAAATGTCGTAGTTCTGCCGAGTACTGAATGTGATCAACAACGCTAGTCCCAATAGAAACAGCCTACTTCCCCATGTCATTTGAAATGTTTATTATGGTATACTAATCATCTCACTATTGTTACGCCCACTAACTTGTATCCACAATTGCAATGGTTTGGTCATACTGCCCACAATGTTGACCTTTGAACAATACTACGTATATAGATGAGCCACTGCAGATTGCTGCAAGTCCTGTCTTAACACAACTGTATTTTATCCAGGTTGTTACTAATCCACTTGTGTCCGTTCATGCGTTTGAATGCTGATTTAATCACTAACAAACTGACATTAAACATACAGTAAAACACGGTAAGAAAAACGTGCATCTCTGCAGCTCAACACTGCCTGACTGAGCCTTATTTCCCACAATGCCCAACATTAAAGCCCATTGCTGGACACAATATGCAATTGCAGAAAGAAAGAAAGTACAACAACGACATAGCTGAAATATAGCTGAAATAACGACAGGGCTCTTAGGTCTTAAGCCATACAGACACCATCTACACAAACAAACTGCGCTATTGTTATCAAGGTAACTGATTAAGCTCAAAGGGCAACATCCTGCATTCTGTATCAATTCAGTTTAGAATTGAGAATTTTATGGCCAACACTGCACTGATCAAAAAAAACAATAACGGTAATCTACTTTCTATATAATGCTGATGAGAAGTGGTTGACCAATTGCAGCATAGCGTGCTCAGTGGAATAGATTTTTTTTTTATGGAAGTGATATTGATAAGTGTAGAGGATGCTAAGTGTATGATGTTTAGTGATGCTAAGTGTGTAATGCGCGGTGGCCGATTGGCCATGGACGGCGTAGCGGGACAGAAAAAATGCGGGGGAGGCAACTGAAATCTACAGGTTCACTTTCATTAAAAAGAAACAAAAACAAAACTGGGCTAGGAGTGAGCTAGGCGCCACCACACGTTACAATTATTGTGCCTCCCCGGCGTAAAAAACATTCACTGCACAAAAACGAAAAAGAACATGCCCACAAAAACAAAGAGGCTCCACCCCGTGGCACGGTGCCACACTGCAGATTGTTACAAGCTGTGAGAGTCGTACATAGAACAGTTTTTTAGGATCTTGGAAATACAGGGTACAATAGATAATGGACCGTAGTTGTATTACTAGATTTGAACATAGGAATGACAATGGTAATTTTGTCATATTGTTGCTCAATTGTGACTTTCATCCATGACCTTATTTTTCAATCTGATATTGCACGGGCCCATCTTGCAAGTCTGTACACAATTCTTGGAAGTTAAAAATATCCTCTTGCATGATCAACATGCTCTAGATTGGTGCTTACCAAAGGTGGGTGCGTCAATTAATTTTGAGCGTCCGTCATTCGGCAATTCTCAACAGTCAAGACGCTCTTCTGTCGTCGTCACCCCGTCAATACTTAAAGTCAAACCGCATTGTAATCGCCAATCCGTCATTCGTCAATCCTCAGAGAAATGGGAGTCTGTCCAATTTTTTTTTCATTCTTTATTAAAATCCATTAGTACTGACCTGGTTATTGATGATTACATTGGAGCTCCTCATCCACACGAGCAATCGTCTTCTTCTTCATTTTATTTTTGACGTTTTAATACATCGAAGAAGACGCAGAAGAAGAAGCCATGGCAGCTTGGTTTCAATTTCATCAACAAGGATCTAAAAAGCTTGTGAATGCACAAGGATTGTACCTTTTGGCGAAAATACAACATGGGATTGTAGTCAGGTAAGCCGTTTGAAGATACAATTAAAAAGAACAACTTTAACATAGTTAATAGCCACCCACCTATGCTGTTGTGGTGAAGAGCGTGCATTGTGCTTTGATCATAGCTGAACGCATCTGTTTACTTTCCTTTAAATGTGTGCACTGGCTTCTTATTTTGTAGCACTGTGAATAATAGAACGGCACGTTTTGAGTTTGCGAATGATCTGAGTGAGTGTACTTCCGAACACAACCACATGTGCTGCCTGAGTGCTGTGTGAGTATTTATGTAGCTTGGTATTTATTCGTCATATTGTATTATAAAAGTTAAATTTATTAAGTCTAACAAGTGTTTAGAAGGGTTGGAACTGTGAGGGGTGGTTCATAATTGCTTAACAGAGGCATAAAGCCACCCCAAAAAACGAAACAAAAACAACAAAAAGTCAAACTCTACTTCGCAAATTTCACATGCATACATACTCCTTTCTCTTTGTGCTTTTGTCCACCATATTTGATGTAGCGGGCCCCCCATCAACTAATGCACGTCACATTAACTGAACTTCCTAAAGCAACAACATAAAAAGTGCACATAATGAATTCCTCTTCATTCATTCAAAAAATATTTTATAACTCCAACAAATGTGCTGAGCATACTCAAAATTGTTGCCTAAATTTTTTATTTTTTTTTAAAACCCATATGGTTTCCAAGAAATAAAGTACTGTTCTTGATTTGGTTCCAGTCTACATGTCTGTGCAGTGACAGATAGATGACAATGGTGCAAACAAGTGTGAAGACAATCAAGAGAAAGTAGTGGCTATAAAGAGAGGAGTGGGGGAGGTCCAACGTATTTAAAGACAAAAGGCTCCAAGGATGAGAGAAGGATGCAGTTCTTCTCAAGTGTTTACGTGTGTGCTTACTGCAGTGCTGAAGTAGGGCTGAGAGAAATAAATGTGCAGATAAGGGAAACAAGATGAGGGTCTCTGAAGCACTGCAATTCAAAGAAGCACCATCAAGGCTGCATCTCACGTTTTAGTGAGTCTTATACAGTATAGGGCTATCAGCTTAATTTTGAAGGTGTTTTACCACAAATGAGCCACTTGGGATTTATTCTCTGGTTTGAGTAATAGCATGCCTTTTAAAAAGTTAAGTGCCTCAGTAACTCTTACTAATAGAGCAGTTTACAATTACGTCCAAATTACTATTTTCAGAACAACGCATGGGCGTGGCCAGTTGATTTTCGGACTAGGAACACAGGCAGGCGAATGAGGAAGTGTATTAGCACTAGGCAAAACATGTGAACACCATAAATATACTTAACAGCCGTATTATGGTTACAACAAACCTCTGCTGCTTTGGTGTCTGCCGATATGGGACTGGGAATGGGAATGAAGGGAGTTTACAGAGGAATGTCTCCGGCCGATGGGTTCAATCAAGCATGTACAATTATTTTTTTATTTTTTTTTATTTTTTATTTTTTTATTTTTTTTTTCCTCTCTACAGAAGAGCTCAGTATTGTTCATTCGATTTGACATCATCATTGCTCTCCTTTTTTTTTTTTTTAAACAACAAATCAATTAAAAAATTTTTAATAAATGTTTTTTTTTTTTAAATACATATACATATATATATACATATACACACATATATATATATATATATATATATATATATATATATATACTTTTTTTTTTTTGTATGTGGGTGAGTATGTGTATGTGCGTGTGTGTGTGTGTGTGTGTGTGTGCGTGCGTGCCTGTGAGCGTGTGTGTATTCATCAGTTCACCTAAAGCCCATTAAAAAAAAATCCCATACTAATAATATAATATAATAATAAATTGCCAAATGCAGAAACATCAATGTAAGTTATCACGATGTAGTGGCTCTCGCTAACAGACAGAATTAAGTAACCGGAATTAGGTTAAAAAATTCTATATACGTAGACCATGTTTCTATAAATTTTGATATTTGGTTTTTATTTGAGGCAGATATTTTTTCCATTAAAATGTGATTTATGAGGAGGTTAGACCATTGGTCGATATTCAGAGTTTGTTTATTTTTCCAGTTAACAAGAATTGTTTTTTTAGCGATAGTAAGGGCTACAAGTGTAGATTGAAATTGTTTATGTGGTAAATCAGTTGTTGTTAGGTCACCTAGCAAACACAAGTTTGGAGATAAAGGTATCCTACAGTCCAAAATAGCGGAAAGTTTTTCTAAGACTTTAGTCCAGAAATACATAACCGGAGTACATAACCATAAAGCATGAACATAAGTGTCTGTAGTGTTTTGTAAGCATTGGAGACAAATGTCGGAGTCTGAGAGTCCCATTTTCTTCATCATATATTGAGTAATGTATGTTCTGTGAATAACTTTATATTGGATAAGTTGTAAATTTGTGTGTTTTGTCATTTTAAATGCGTTTTCACAAACTTGAATCCAAAAGTCAGGTTCCGGTGCTATAGACAAGTCTGTCTCCCATTTCGAGATGGGTAAAGACATTTTATCAGTATATGAAAGTAACTTATATATTTTTGAAAGTTTTTTTGTTGTTGTCGGAGAAAGCTTGTTAATATCTTTAGCTAAAACAGGCGGTTGGAGCGTACCCCGAAGTGTTGGAATTTTTTTCTTTATCATATTTTTAACTTGTAGATAATGTAAAAAATTTCCGTTTTTTATATTGTATTTTTGGAGCAAGGATGTATATGATATAAACATATTATCTGAGAAGAGATGGTGGAGATGTGTAATTCCTTTCTGCTCCCACACAGCTAAATGAAACGGTTGGTTGTTAAGTTGAAAGTCGGGGTTATGCCATAGGGGAGAAAGTCCACAGGGCTCCACTTGGGCTTTTGTCAATTCTAGTGCCTTCCACCAGGCAGTCACGGTGGCGGAAATCATTGGGTTTTTAAAACAATTATGGCGCTTAATCGATGTTGTAATAAAGAGTAAATCTCGAAGTCTGAGGTTATTACAATCCTTCTGTTCGAGTTCCAACCAACAGTTAGTGTCTCTGTTGGGTTGTGCCCATAGAACGATATATTGTAGCTGGTTAGCTATATAGTAGTACATAAAATTTGGTGCCTCTAGACCACCTTTGGATTTGCTTTTCTGAAGAGTTGTTACGGCTGAGTCCAACAACTGGAACCATTTAGCCGTAGGTTTAAATGGAATCATTGAGAAAAAATAGTTTATTTTAGGTAAAACTTTCATTTTAATGGTGGCTATTCGTCCTATTAGAGAAATAGGAAGATTATTCCAGCGCTCCAAGTCACTATAAATGTTATCCAGAAGTGGAGAAAAGTTTAAATGAATTAAATCAGTTAATTTAGGTGAGATTTTTATGCCTAAGTATTTTAAATTACCTATAGGAAATAAGTAGTGTGGGTCCTGGCTTGCAGGGTTCCATGAATTTTCTGTAATCGGTAGAAGTGTTGATTTTGTCCAGTTAATAGAATAATCTGATAACTGTGAGAATTTAGTTATTAAATTAAATACTTCCCCTAGCGAAGTAGCCGGCTTTTCTAAATAAAGTAAGATGTCATCGGCATATAGATTAATTTTATGTTCTGTTACCCCAGAGTGAATTCCTTGAATCCTTCTTTCCTGGCGTATGGCTAATGCAAGTGGCTCAATAAATATTGCAAATAATAAAGGGGATAGTGGGCATCCCTGTCTTGTGCCTCTCTGTAAAGTAAAGCTCTGAGATATAATCCCATTAGTAGTAACTGTAGCTTTTGGAGAATCATATAATACTGATACCCAGTGGATAAATGATTTCCCAAAGCCAAATTTATTTAAAACAGCAAAGAGGAAGGACCAGTTAACTTTGTCGAAAGCTTTTTCTGCATCCAATGATATAATAACTGCCTTTTTATCATGCCGCTGTGACATGCTAATAAGGTCTCCTAATATTATTAGTAGAGTGCCGATCTTTAATAAAGCCTGTTTGGTCGCTATGAATAATTGTCGAGATTACTGTTTCTAGTCTAGATGTGAAAGCCTTAGTGATAATTTTAATATCAGTATTAATTAGTGAAATTGGACGGTAACTTGATGGAAGGGTGGGGTCTTTTTCTGGCTTTAATAAAAGTTTAATTGCTGCTGTATTCATGTGTGGGCGTATGTAACCCTTAGTTGCAAGCATGTACAATTAAACGGCAGTGATTTACACAAAAAATGTCACCGAAGACACCTATATGTGCTCTCTACATTTTGTCTGTGCAAAAGGGCCAGCAGCTGAAAATCCAGAACCAATCGATTGCAGGTATATTTATCGTCTGCTTTCTCAGCGTTAGCCTTGCTAGTTGCCTCCTACAACATGCTAGCTACTATAGTGTAAATGCACCAAAAATACCTCGAGTTTACCTTACGGAAGCCACTGCTGCTTAGATGTGAAAATTAGTATAAAGTATCAGCGCTATAGAACACTATGCCTACAACAACATGCTAGTTGATCAGGGTAAGATGTGAGCGGTCACTGTGTCACCACGGCATTTTAACTAAAGTAACTAGACAGAAGTAACAGCCAAAATTGCGACTTTAATGTGTTTCGTTTTTGTGAAAATTGCCGACCAACACGATATTAGCAGTCATCTAGACTGCACCGGAGTGGCAGCAACGATCATACAGGAAATCTTACGTTCTACGAAAACTGCTTTCTTTCCGCCCATTTTGAGGTCTCTCCATGTCAACTACCGTTTAAGCTGTTCCAAAGCGTGTTTGTCGATTGAATGATGTTGAAATTTCACGCCTGGGATGCCGTTCCCTTCCAAAATTATGTGTACGTGTGTGTCCTATGCTGTTATTTTGTCCGACTCATGCATATTAATGAGGAAAACGTGACATAATTTGAGATCAACCCTATTAAAGGTGATTCACTTGAAGACAGACATGGGTTCCAATTACCTACAGTACTTACTTTGATCTCTATGTTTGATGCTGCTGATTGCCACCTTTGGCCGAATAGTGCTGGCAAGTATTACCATAAACAATATTTATAGTACATATATAGACCCTACCTTGAGAGAGAACTGAGAGGGATGGTGGCCTTGAGTTAAGATGCCATAACCGTATTGGATACGGCAAATTTTAAGCAATTTGTGAAGATGCCTTCACTTGCTCCTTTAGGATGTATCATTAATTGCGAACTCATTGGATTAATATCGAACCATTACTTTTAATTGTCATTGTAACTCACTTTTATGAATATTTTTTTGTCGATTTTATGGCTAATATGGTCACCACATCCTATATGGTGGGGATATCACTTTGAACGGGCCACCTCGTTCACCTGGAAATAAAAAGAAAAATAGGAAATTAATATCAATCTTCTTTTTAGATATCCAACAGGCCTGTGGCTCCTGTGGTTTCTTTTATGAATAAAGGTTCAAATGGCTCCTTAGTTGCCAACCCAAGTGTAATATCTCCCTCCCCACTTGCTGTACTGTGATTATGCAAGGGACAGTCAAAACGTGTAATACATGAAAGCTAAATATTGCTTAATGTCCGAAAACTGATCAGTCATGACCAAAATGTATCTCTACCTACATGTGCATATCAACCTCTGTTAGAACAATCACCCACTATTACCTATTTTATAGCTATAGCATTTTCCTCCATGGAGGCGCTCACTATAGAAGCTCCTCGCTTAATGGGTAAAGTGCTTCGTCCATAAAATAATTTTTTTTAGGTCGATCATTGTGATATTTTTAGACGTTAATGTGGGTATACATACATTTTGGTGACAACTTAAATGATTGCAGTTTTTTGACAAATTAAGCGACATAAGATGTTTTTATGCTTATGTTCAGTTTTACACTGTCCCATGTGCCATTCTACCGCTATTTAATTGGCTCTCTTTGTTTCAAAATACATCCATATTTTACAGTAATGCCACATTACACAATGCTGCGCAAAAAAAAAAGTTAATTTCAATTAGGCTGTGATAGACTGTTGTAGATAAGACAGGCCATCACTTAAACAAATCACACTATATTTTTAATATTTTAGTGATAAACAACTCAAGGTTAATATTTCACAACACTAAAATAGCTAGTATGATATAAATACATGAATGAATGAATTAATTAATAAATAAATAAACAAATGTATTTATTTATTTATTTATAGAGATCCATGCCTCAAATGTGGGAGACTCAATGGCCTAGGCGGGTCTGCATGAAGATTGTGCTTGCTGTGATCTCAGGACAATTTGCATTTCAGCCAAAAACATCCTCTTGTGCTTCTTTGTTAGATGATTCATGATGTTGTGTGTCTGCGTTTTTGTGGGCATGGGAGACTGTTAAGGAACAAACTCATAGAATGTATCCTTTCAGTCCTGTCGCACCTGGTTCAATAGGACACTTCAAAAAGGGTCAGGCTGATATTTTTATGACATGACAGTTTCTAAACCCTGTATCTGGCCTCCTGCTGTCTGCATGCCGATTCAGCTCTGAATCGCAATTAGAAGCAATTTTTCACCTTTTGCTAATGAGATGATCTGTTAAAAGGTTATCATTATGTTTGGCACAATGTTGATGCATTTAACAGTAAGTTTAGTAAGTTAGTGAATTTCATAATTTTGTTAAAATGTATTATTTTAATACCAAATCATTAATTATTTCAAACATCACACATACACATAAATCTAAAAACAGTGTGGATAAGCATACAGATGTATTCAGGGGTCAGCTTTGTGGGCATTAAGTCCAAAAGGGTCCATTCAATACGAGAAAAATTAAACACCCCAAAAAAGCATCATGAGGTAACATCAACATCCATCCATCCATTTTCTTAACCGCTTGTGCTCACAAGGGCCGCGGGAGGCACTGGAACCTATCCCAGCTGTCTTGGGGCAGTAGGCAGGGTGCCCCCTGAAATGGTTGCCAGCCAATCGCAGAACACAAAGAGACGAACAACCATCCACACTCAGAATGACACCTATGGACAATTTGGACTGTTCAATTAACTTGCCATGGATGTCTTTGGAACATCAACAATCATATAAAATTCTAATCATGTTAAATGTGCCAGCCTGGTCTTTGGCTGAGCCACGGCTGGCTGGACCTGCCATAGAACATGATCGGATGGGTACCAAGTTATCAACTCTCATCTGCTCCAGCAACAAGGGCTCTCGGCCCTCGCCCTGGTTAGTCAAGTTTGTATTTATAAATAAAAATGGATAGCTGAGGTAAGCTGGGTAAGCTCAGCTATAGTGATTTCTGAAAGCCCCAAACTGTGTCTTTTCTATGACAAATGTTCAACTTTCTGGTCCTGATTCAAAATGGGTGCTGGTTAATGGATAAGTGAGACTTTTTCCCTCCCACCTAAATTGTTCCCGCCAAATGCTGCATAGTTTTTCACTTTTTTTTTTCTAGATTGGCAATCAGTTAAATTTCTCAAAACCAACTCAATGGAACAAAACAATGTGTTGTCCTCCAACATGACTGCTGCGGGTGTTTTGTTGCTAGTCAGAAGTTAGTCCCGGCAGTTATCGCCACTGCCTGAAATTCACCGCCTCATTCTTGAAATTTTTCGTGCTGCTGTTTCTGGAAGAAGCCTCATGCTTCCTCTCGTAACTTATGGTAATACAGTTATAGGCAAGCTGTGTTTACAAATGATATTTTAATGGGATGCAAAATAAATAAAGTTACCATATTAAAAAGCTTTGTAAGTCATAGAAGATAATGTGATTACATGGTATTAAAGTTTATTCACATTAGTTTCCTTCCTTATTAGCCCAATCACATGTTATTCCAATGAGATTCCTGACTCCACATGAAACCTATCCTGACCTTTGGGCTAACATGAGGGGTAATTATCATTAGGGCCACCTTGCATAAAACAAGAAGAGTAGTCTCTTGAGGCTTTAGGGGGCTAACACATTGTTTGAAACTCCCCTAATTTTAATTAGTTTCTTCAACAGGGAACATACTGTAACTTTGGAAATGCCACCGTCGAGAGGATTTTAACATTTGACTTCATTCCCTTCCCAATGCCCAAATCACTCCACAGAGAAACAATAGATGTGCTTAAAAGCAAGTCCATATTAACATTCTGCAAAATGTTCCATTTTTTGTCTCATGTTTTGTAGTTTTTGCTTGCTGCCCACTCACTAATTGGAATTCTATTTTTTTACAAGGTTATTTTTAAGATATTTTGTAGTCTGACGTTCACTTTTCACTGTTGGAAAAAGTATTGTGCTAAATTTTACACCATCCTACGCTTCTCATGCTACATTCCAATTATAGTCAAACGAGAGAGAAAACAATTCCATCCCCTCATAATGCTTAATGTCAGCTCGTACACTCTGTTAAAAGAAGATTGGACTTTTAGTGTAAGACATCCAGTCTTTAAAGGGGACACTTGAATGAGCTGAACATGGGAACTTAAATGAAAGATCTCTATGTAAAAAAGATCCCCCACCCTAAAAAACTATTTAGTGATTTACACTTTTTGGGCGTGGACTACTTTTTTCTGCATCACACCCTGTCAGCGTCTCAAGAGTAAGCAAGCACCGTAATATTGTCTGAAAACGGTAATTAATGGTCCCCAAATTTCATATACACATTCCTGCTCTTGTCACCTTCAATCTGAGAGAACTTAAAGCAACCGGCACAATATATTGGGACATAATGTGAGCTCCTCTGAGAGAAAAAAACGCCATCATCATCATCACGTCCGCAAAAACGAAAATATTGTGCTTGTGCTGAATGTTTTTTTTCTTTCTTCTTTTTTTTTTACTTTTACAGGTTGGCGTGGATAAGAGAAGGAATGTGCGTATTAATTTTGTTGTCGATTGCTCTCCGTTTTTAGACATTTAATAGCACAATTTTTGCTGGACTCCAGGCAGGCATCATTAGCTCCCCATGCTACACGCAGCTATCAAGGCAAGGCCGACAGCTACGCTAGGTTATCTACGAATTTCTCCAAAACAAATGGATGAAATTGAAAATGCATGCCAATGTAATTTTCCCTAATAAAAAAACATAAAGAGAGTGGGCCATCATGGGCGAAGTGGTACTTTAAGTGTAATTGTCTTAGATTAGATTGAAGGCAAAATCTGAAGGTAGAAATAGGCACTCAAAATGGAGCGGGATAGGAGATGAGAGAGATGTAAGAACAGAAGGAAAAAAATGCTGAAGTCCGGGAGTATGACAGGGAGATGACTTTTAAAAAGACAATAGTGCACAATCGATAGGTGCAGTTGCCATTGGGGGGATGATTAAGGTAGGAAGAACTATACAAAAAGTGAAGTTTCTTTTTGCAAGTCTTACCATCTTCATCTTGTATCAAATCTACTGGTACAGGGATGCCTTCAATAGGTCAGTTTTTAGACCAAACTGTAACTTATACTCGATTGCCCACTGAACTGAATTTGGGCTATTTTAATTGTGCTCAGACAGACATGTTCATGTACAGGTTGGGGTCAGTTCATCTCAAAAGTTGAATATGACAGCCAAAAACAACAATTACAAGTCACTGCCCTTCTCTCCTCATTGAAGTTAGGGGGTGAGCCAGAGCTTTTCCAGCTGAGCGAGAGGTGGGGTACACCCTGGTCTGATTGCCAGGCAATCGCAAGGTAGCATCTTTTATTTAATACTGAATTTGTATAATCAATTTCAGATTATTATTATTATTTTTAAACGTTTGATCTGCGGCATGAAAAGCATACTGTGTGTATAAGACCTGATCTTCATCACAAAATACCCAACAAAATGCACCGTAATCCCGGCGTGACTTAGTGTAAACATGACATCAAGTGAACCAGGAACAAGTACGTATCATGTACTCGTATCATTTACTGCATTGGCCCAAACTCTCCAATCAACTCACAACTGAACATGCATGGTCAATGGTGACGCTTTGAGCAGCACAGGGTGTCAAGAGTGCTATATAAAGCTTAGTCCATTTTTCAATTGACCATAAATACGAAATCTGGCTCGCTGAGCATTCACATGCATTCAACTATTGTAGTAAACATATGCAAGGATCTCAAGTAAATGTGCATGTCATTTTAAAATTTGGTTAACTTGTACAGTATAAGTGTGTGTGTCACAGTGTATTTCCCCTACATTGTGGCTCCCTTTTGGCTTTCTTGCTAATGTGTTGTCTTTCTCTTTGTGTAACTGTCTGTCTGTCATTATGACTGTCTGTGCTGTTGGTTGCATGTTGCACAATTTCTTCTTTCACATTTGAGCTGTCATTTATTTTATTTTCATGTGCATGTTCGTTGTGAATTTGCCACAAACCTCCATCAAATGTCTGCTTTAAATGTCTGTTTGTCTCCCACACATCTGTTTTGGTCTGTACCTTCATTTCTTTGTGTTGTTTTTTGTTGTCTGTCTTTTTCCTTTGTGGCTGTCTCCATAATGTCCACTCCTCCAGCTTTTGTGACTTTGCTGAACGGGGACCAGGCTCAGGATTCCATCCGCTCCCTCCATCACAGCACTGTCCGGGGACGCCTGATCAATGTCACCCTGCAGCCTACAGACTCCCTGCTCTGCCTCACCAACCTGCCCCACACCTTCACTGCACAGCAGTTTGAGGAGCTGGTGCGTTCCTACGGAAACATCGAGCGCTCCTTTCTGGTGTACAGCGACCTGACGGGCCACTCCAAAGGCTATGGATTTGTCGAGTACATGAAGAAAGACTCTGCTTCGCGGGCCCGTTCTGAGTTGCTAGGACGACCACTGGTACGTTAAGCAGATTTTTTTGGGTGATTTTTTTATTTTATTATAATAAATGATGCCAAGCTTTATATTGTCAATGTCTTATTGATGGCTGGCTGGCTGACAGGCACATTACTAGAAAAAGTAGGCCTTCAAGAGTTTTGTTTTGAATGTATTGCCAGAAAAGGAAACCTTATATCGTGAATGGTTTGAGGAGTCTGAAAAAGGAAAAAAACAAATCCTCAATTTATTTACTCCAGTGGGGATATAATTGGTGCTGAAAGTAGGCTTCCTCCCACGCACCAAGATAAGGATGTTATTGAATGTGCCAGTAAGGTGTATAGAAAATGCCTAAATTGGTGGAAGCATCAAATATTTTTTACAAATATTGTAGTAGTGTATATTCCTAAGCACTTCAGTGACAAACTGCCGAGGGCAGTTGAGGATGTGAAAGAAAATGTTGCTGTGATTTTGTAGGGTGATCGCTTACTGATGGTGCAATGGATGGACGTCAACCAGCTGAGCCAGGAAGAGAACCTGCACTCCAAATGTGTGTGTGTGGACCGACTGCCTCTGGACCTCTGTGACTCTGAAGAGATGACCCAGATCTTCTCAGAAACCTACAAACCTGTCTTCTGCCAGGTAAACCTCGTAGAAAAAGCACTCACATGCATGCATGCACGCACAATCGTGGGTGCAAGGTGGTCTTCAATTGCCCACGTCACTTACATGGTTGACTACATCATCCACAAGGGGACATCTTGCAGTTAACCTCTATAAACGCAATAATAATTGGTTCATCTTTAATAATAGGTTAATTTATTTATTTATTTATTTTAAACACACATTGCAATTTCCATTCCTACATTCTAAAACAGGACATTATTTCAAATTGACAATGCAAAAATATTCTGTTAATTGTTTGGTCCATAAAATAACAGAAAATAGACAAAATTTTGATTATTGTTTTCCAAAGTAAAAGCAGATGTTTACAAATGTCTCACTTTGAAAAAACATAAAGATAATCCGTCCTCTATAACAGAGGACTACAGAAATCTAAGAAAATCTACTGTTGAGAGGTTGAGATTAGAAGAATTTGGACAATTTTAAATATAACACGGTTTCTAAAATAATCTATTAATTTTAGAATTGATTAGTTGTTGATTAACCATTGCACCTCTAATAAGTAGTTTTTGCCTTGATCTGCTTATAACCAATAAACTCAATGTTTAAAGCTAAAAGTTCAAATACCACAGATTGTCACACCCACCTAAGTGGGGCGAAATTTAGAATAGTATCAGAAGCTTATCTTCACTAAACTGCCTACTAATATGCTTATTGCGCAGAAAGTGATGTGGGAAACCCAAACATTTTAATTTATGCTCTACCGCATTTTAAATTGTGCTGACAAACTGCTCCTTCCCACCTGACCAAGTACTAAAAGAAGTGTTTGAGAAGCTTTCATCAGGAGATGACGATGAATACTGCTGTCATCAGTAGTGATTGTATTCAAATGTATTATAATAAATAATATTGATGTTATAATATTCGTTAAGTGATATATTACCTGTTGACTAGATATATTGGAGATCAGATTGGATGCATTGCCAAGTGAATTTAGTGTTTTTAATCTCATGATTGTTAACACCCACCAGCCGTAACATTATCACCACTATAGTATATCCAATTCAAAATAGTTATATCAAATATTTTGCTGTTTTCTTCACATTGTTAAATGCATTTATCTCGGTTTTAATTTGCCTTAAAGTGACATTCACCTCTAAATTCAATTTTTAATTTTATTATTGAATATTAGAACTTCTATCCACTTTGTTCTTTATTATTCCTTAATGTGTTCTGCTGCAAGGTGGTGATGTCAAATTTGAAATGCTCACTTTAGCTGCGCTACACACCACCTTGTTCTATTTCATCCACTCCACCCCCACCGAGCCATTTTGACATCCCTCACTACAGTATATGTCATCTCTTGCCTTTCCAGTTTTAGCCCCACCCCTCTGGCCTCTCCCACATACAAATCGATAGAACCCCGCCATTCTAGTCCCATGGTGCTTTGTGGGCGTTGAGCTCATGTTGTTTCACTGTTACATAGCCAGTAGGCTTTGACCTATGGCTCACTGATTTTATATTTTGAATGTGTATGATGCATGTGTGTACGGTAAAAAATTGCACTACAGCATTTTCTTATTTTCCAAGGCTTGTGAAACCATGCGCAGGAATGCACAAAAATACAGCTTCATATCTTGGACAAGTCAAATATGCAGAATATTTAGTAGTAGCGCAAGCAAAAAAAAATTTAATGAATTTACCTGTAGTTACGTAAGACTTATGGCAAGAGAAAAAAAACCAATTGAATTGGATGTTTTCTTCTCCTCATCAAGGCACATTGGAGTAAAAACAGCTTTAGCAGGTGGCGTAAAAGGGAGCCTCGTTTTGTTATAACACTCCTGGGATTATGCTCATTTTTATGATCATTGGGTTCTGTTACTGACTTCTGATCATTCATGAGCACTTAAATGGGTCACATGTGCATTTTTTCACGTCATCTTTATTTGCTCTGTATTGTAATAAGCCGTTTGATTCTCTAAGCCTTTTTTCCTTCCTGCACATTAGTTGGGTAGAGCCTTGTCACATTTTGTGATCAGAGTGCACTTAACCTGCAGTCTTCACCCTGAGAGCTATAAATCTGCTACCCATGAAAGGGCCCTTCAGACAGCAGTTTAGTTTGAGTCAGCCTGAAAAGGTGGAGAGCGCACAAGGTAAAAGAAAA
Source organism: Vanacampus margaritifer (assembly GCF_051991255.1). Taxonomy (NCBI): domain Eukaryota; kingdom Metazoa; phylum Chordata; class Actinopteri; order Syngnathiformes; family Syngnathidae; genus Vanacampus; species Vanacampus margaritifer. The sequence goes on from NC_135444.1 coordinate 5,091,076, forward strand.
AAAAAACAGAGAGGGAATTATGATTGGATGGAGCGAAGGTTTGAGGGGAAAAAATAGCTGACATTAACCACTAGGTGACTTAAGGGTTTAATTTTAAGAGTAAATATAGAATGTCATGACATGCTCTTTTATGTCTTATCCCGACCAGTCAGTATTTCATGTCTGGGACCACAACACGAGGTCAATAGCTAACAGACACACTGTTCGCTGGTTGGTGTCGTGATGAATAACTTGACTGGTAAATTAAAGGATTCATTGTTAAGCTTAATCACAGTCCCTGTAAGACTGCTGACATTGCAACGGTATGCCTGTTGGCCCCACGTTCTATAATAGATTCAACAAAACTCGAGTTTCTACAGTCTGTTACGTCATGCCCCAGCAAAGACTGTTGACTGTCTGACTTAGAGATACCTGAGGTACTTCTGGAGTACAATGAGGAGACTTGTCAGACTGAAGCTCATTCTCAACATAGCTATCAATCGGTTCGATAGAAGAGCAGCACATTTATTCGGTTGTGCACTCTGAACAGCTCAAAAATGAAGAATGCTAACCAACAGAAAGACTAAAGGCAGCTGTCAAAATTAATCGAGTAATCGATTATCAAATTCATTGACAACTATTTTAATAATCGAGTAATCGTTTGGAGCCATTTTTTAACTTAAGAATGTCCAAATCCTCTGATTTCAGTAACACTAATTGTTCAATCATTTCTGTAGACCTTCATAAAAGAAGACTGATTATCTTCTGCGTTTAATCAAAATTGCATTTGTTTTTACTTTGGAAAACAATGCATGACCAAACCGGTAATATCCCCCCCCCCGCCCCCTTTATTTTGGTCAACTATACGAATACGAAGTACAAAATAAACACAATCACTGGTTAATAAAAAGTAATGAAAAAATGGATTGAATAAGCGATAGATTAATCGATTCTAAAAATATTCAATAGTGACAGCACTGACTGACATATACAGTATGTCAAGGGTTATTGACCTTTTTGAAACTGAAAGCGACTTCTTGGGTACTGACTAATGTGAAGACCTATCAGTTTGATACACATTTCTGAAATAATAAGTTTCAATTATCTTATTATTAATCATTAATTATACTCATCTTTTATTCATCTATGTGAAGACACTGACCATGTTATTGATTTCTCATAATTATCAACAATGATCTAAATAGGAAGGGAGAGATAAATAAATTTGCAACATTCTGTAAATCTCTGCAAGTGTTGACATTTTCAAATGATCGTTTCCACAAAATTCCTTGGAGAGGATATTGTCCCATCACTGGTGAGCTATTTTTGAGAATAGGCACATGGGCTTCTCGTGTGGTCCTTGGGCGTGACCCCTGCAGTGTATCAAACAATGTGGTTGTCATAAGCATACATTTGTTATCAACATAAATATTGACTTCCTTTTTATGGAAAATGATTAAAGTAACGGAATATTGAGGTAGCCAATCATTTTTCAATTGCCATTTATTCACAGTTGAGATATTCAGTGGTTGCACTGACACTGCATTTCCATTCCACCTCCAGAACAACAGCTTCATAATAATTTGAATGGAAATAACAGTATAAAAAAGCATAGCTTACCATTAATTGATATATCCACCACACCCATCACTGTGAACATATAAATAAAAATGAAATTGAATGTTTAAAGAAACCTGAGTGCAGACACAGCTCACTCCGTTTTTGTATTGTTACTCAGCCTTGCACACAAAGTTGATAGCCCGGATGAAATTTTCACTCAAACCTTGTTGAATAAATGGTGATGTAATAAGTTTTACATCTTACCCACCATCTCTCACGTCTGCACACAAGAATAATAATGAGCATGTTTTTATTTGTTTTTCTTTCCCACTCACTGCTCTAGCCAACCTTTTTTCCATCTCCTCCTCTAGTACTTTTCCTCTGTCTCCATCCATCCATCTATGCCTGAAGTGGGAGAGTGATTCACATCATTTCCATGCAGTTTGTTTAATGTATGCTGATGATAATGGCCTATCGACCCACTCCTCGACACACATATCCATTTTCCTCTCTTATTCCCTCCATGCATCTTCTGTTCAGACTGGAGGCACCAAGCGCCAAATGAGTGAATGCAAGGTGGGAGGGGAATTTTGGTCCCCTTGATAGATTGAGAAAGGGCGCTAACAGTCATTAGCCTTCATGCTCAGTACAATCTCTCCCAACTGATATTTATTCAAACTCATAGATACAATAGAAAAAAATATATCATTCAGTGCAAATGCACAGGATGTGAAATTCACAAAAAACAACTACGAACAGTATCAAGAAAAAATGGATGTATTCTCTGAGGAGTGAGCTGGTGAATGAATATATTCTTCTGTTCTACCGACAAAAGGCTGTGTGACATTTTAAACATTAACATGTCATCACCCATTATATTCCATTAGTAGCCATTAGCTTCCCTGCATTATTCAGCTACCTCATAGAAGCTGGAAAATGCTACTTAGTGGAAAGCAGAGCCGCTGGTCAGCAATAGACTCTGATCTTACATGGTATATCTAACTATTTATTTATTTATTTTCACTTTTATTTCAAACATGTATATAAAGAAAAAAACGAACTGATTATAAAAGTACATGTGTAAAGACAAAATATAAAAAACATACAAAACAAAACAACAAACGCAACTTTCAAGCAACGAAAGCAACATAAGAAAATGTTTCACCCAATCGTGAGCTACACATTTACATATACATGTTTGAAAAGGAGTAGGAAGAAGCATAAACTTATCATGTCCTACCCCTTTTAACATTTATTTATAACCGTTGAACTCTTAAAACGTTTTACAGTTTGAGATCAGATATTCCACCCTTACAATGACACTATCAGCAAAATGATGTTTGTTTTTGTATTGGGACTGGAGTATGGGGTACCAAACCTCCTGATATGGTCTACGGTCCCTGTGCAACTGATGTCAGAGTTTGGTCCGCATTGCTAGCAGAAAGCCGGATTCATTTCCGGTTACGGTTGGACTCCACCAAGGACGCCCTTTGTGTCCAATTCTGGACAGAATTTTTAGGTGCAGCAGAGGTATTGAGATATTTGGTGGCCTAAGTTTTGCATCATATATTTGCAAAGGATGTGGTTCTATTGGCTTCATGAGCTCCTCTCACTTGAGCTCCTTACAGCCGAGTGTGAAGCGGTTGGGATAATAATCAGCACCTCCAAATCTAAGACCGTGGTCCTCAGTCGTAAACGGGTGGAGTGCACTCCAGATCGGGGAATGAGATGCTGCCGCCATGTGGAGGGGTATTTTGGTTTCTTGTTCATGAATATGGACAAGATAGAAGGTGTATCAACAGGCAGATTGGTGCAGCGTTTCCAGTGATGCAGACTCTGTATCGGTCTGTCGTTGTGAAGGAGTTGAAGAAGGGGAAGCTCTCAGTCAATCTAGGTTCCCATTCTCATCTATGGTCACAGGTGGCCTTTAAGGGAAAGATTAGACACATATCACATAGTAGCTGTTTTAAATAAAAGATGAAAATGCTTATTAATCATACTTGCTAATATTATATCATTATTTTCCCAGCTTGCTCAGGATGAAGGAAGTCCGGTGCGTGGCTTCGGTGTGGTGGAGTACGAGTGTGCGGAGCAAGCAGAGTCGGTGCTGATTGAGATGGACAGGAAACTGGTGGGAGGACAGGAGGTCCGTCTGTCACTCTGTACCCCCGGCACCTCAGGGAGAAGCACTCTGGCTGCACTTATCGCTGCCCAGGGTATGGTGAGTAAGAAGTGCACTCAAAAAAGTTGCGCAAGTTCTTAATTTTACAAGTTGAAGCCCTTAAATGACAAATGTGCTAACCAATCCTAATGACTATAGAAGAAATGTCATAACGTGTCACCATGAATCTGCATGAGTGAGGGTGTGATTTATTACGGCGGTGTATTAGGGCCATGTATAAATATATATATATATACAGTATATATATATATATATATATATATATATATATATATATATATATATATATATATATATATATATATATATATATACATATACATATATATAATTATTTTTTTTAGAGCGTGGGGCAATATTCCGAGCAAAAAACACAGAAATTTGCGACTTCATTAAGTGGCAGATTTGAGTGTTAGTCAGCAGATAGGGAATCAGGAAATGTTGTTGCTCTTGCTGCCATGTATATGACGAGTGAAGTTTAAATTAAGAATGAATCCGTTTCCATCCTGCCTTTCCATTTTATAAACAGTGTCCCATTAACCACCAACGAATCCTCACATTAGACTATAGCTACGCTACGTGTCTTTGTCGTAACTTTTTAACTGGCAAATTTGCAAGCTTTTTCTTGGACCCCGCCCCTCTATACTGTATGTATGTATATATATATATATATATATATATATATATATATATATATATATGTGTGTGTGTGTGTGTGTGTGTGTGTGTGGCCCTAATACGCCGTTGTAGATTTAGTGACTGAGTGAGACACCTCATTTTATTTTGTTACCCTCCCAATTATTCTTTCCTTTTTTTTCTCCAAATATATTTTTCAGTGTGTTACAGGCCTGAATGGCTTCTTAGCGGGTTTGAAGATTTATTTGCATCATAATAGTTGTTTTGTTTTTTTCTGTCAAAATATAAACTCACTATCGTGGTAGAAAAATGTACAGGAACAGAAAACAACCCCTTATGATACCAAGCAAAAATACAACAAATTCAGAACTTCTTAGATGAGCAATAAAAGCAACAGCTAACATGAAATTCAAATATTACTGTGGGCTCAGCAGGTGCTGACATTCTCACAGCTACTTCTACCTGTGTCTCCATCGCTGTTTGGTTAGCACTCAGTCAGCGTTCAGATGCACTTGCAAGAAACCCCTGTGGCTGCAGAAGTCCGAAGTCCTTGTAGCTGTGGTATCCCGTCCAACACAGCAATGTGACAGTGAAGCACTGACATGATAATTACAGTACTGAAGGCTGATTAGTCTCCTCAATTGTCTCCCACTGTCTGAAATAAACCCCCAGTCGCAGTCTGTGCCAGTATGAGCAAAGCTTGGCAAAAGTAAAACAAATTGTCAACTTAGCCGATAGATGAATACAGAGGTTAAAAGAGTGGAGGGAGGCATCAGCACGAGGCCAGCTAAACAGGATGTAACATTATTTTCTCTACTGTGATTTGGACCCAACTGATTAACCAATTAGATGAGCTGATATTAGGCCTTTTCAAAATAATAATAATAATAATAAGATGAAACAGTAAATAGTGTTCGGTAGCTATGGGCAGGAAGTAAAGGACATACATGGCTAACAGAATATTTTTCTGTGGGAATTATATCCTGCTCCATCCTTTCATATGCCCATTCGGACACAATGTCTGTTGGTAAATATGTGTTGATAAGATTTATTTTCATGCTTAGACTGCATTATTAAGGTGTTGTAGTGGTGGAACAGTTCACAAAATCCATGGTTCGGTTCGAATCTCGGTTTTAGTTCACAGTTTTTGGTTTGGGGTTTTGTTGTTGTTCCTTGTTTGAATGATTAGTAAACAATTACAACAATATTTCAATGTTTACAAATAATTTACAGCTTGTGCCTCTGCCTATCAGAATAATATTAACGTGATGTCTGTAAGGAAATGTACAGTATGCTGATAAGGTTTATATTGAGCTTGAGTGTCCATTATCAGTGTTTTGATTGGCTTGAATTGAACTTTCGTTTTGTACATCGTATATTTCAAATGCAACTCAAAGATAACATGTGAGAAAAGTTTTTTACCGTTTTATTTTCAAGTCAACAAAGAAAAAGATGGAGCAGATAAATGTGATTTAATGTTAATCGGCATCATGCATAAATTATGTTTGGTCACTAACTTCACTCATGATCTTGCTTATGTAATACATACATTTATGCCCTAAATCTAAAAGCAAATTCATCAGTTCATGTTTTTGTATGTGCATGTTTTCCTCTCTGTTGTATAATAAAACAAATACTAAAGGACAAAGTATAGTAAAATAATCTGATGCTCTAGTTTTATTCATATATCTTTTGATATGTGTTTAGGGACCAAAATAAAAATTAAATCATTCATTTTTAAAATGCTTGACCGATTAATCCGTTAATGGAATTTTTTTCTGCCAAATATCTTAATTGGCATTTGCCTCCAAAAATACATATCAGTCAAGCCCTAATTGTGACGTAATAATAATCCCTCTTCAAGTCTTTACTGCACCTCATGTAATGTCACAAACATGAGGATGCTGAACCCCTCGTCGCTTCCACAAACACCCGTGCTCACCCCACATAATGATACCCTCACTACCAAGGTTCTGCCCACCATAACAACAAAGGTACATGCACATTGAACATATTCCTCAATTGAATAAATGCTTTCCAACTGAATGGAATGCACAATATAACTTTGTTTCATTTGAACCTTAATACCAGCCTCTCATGGCCAAGTCCACGTGAAGGTGAGAGAGGAAATATTTGACTCTAGCAAGATGGCCAAACATGCAATATATACTGTATCACTCCCAGTATTCTGAGATGTCAAAGTAAATGTAATGACTATGGGGAGAATGGATAACAGACTGAGCGGTTACTCAAATACCCCAAGGCCACTTCAGATTTATTTTAATGAATGTGTACAAAGGCAAAACAAACATCTGAGATTCAGAACGAGATCAACATCCAGCCCTTGCTTGAGCTCTTCTCTCAGGCGATTCTCTGATTTCTCCCCTTGGTCACTGCCATTGTGAATGCCAGGCACCAGATGGCTGCCTCCGCCTCCTTACGCGGTGCTTCTCGCTTTCCATTCTTCGCAGCTTTCTTACCTCTCTGGCACTTGAAAGTGTGTGTGTGTGTGTGTTCATGTGTGGGCGTGTGACTTGAGTTTGTGCCAGTAGCTAAACAGATTGATGCATGCCGACATTTTTTTTTCTTCAAATGAAGGAATAGAATTGAGAGAACATTTTCTTCCTTCTCTTTTTCCTTCTTGAAGGATGCTTTCTCATTCACACACGCACGCACACACACACATGCTGTTAAACACATGCAAATGTACATCCCATGTGTGAACCCATGTGTGTTCTAGACTGTATTCCTCTCGCCCTGACAGGCTGGAGTTCTACCCAGTCCATCACTGTCAGTGATGCTGTCTCTTGCTGTTGTGACAGGGTGGGAAACGAGGTTGACTTGGGCCGAAGTCATGCCTTTGCCCCAAGGCAGACAAAAAAGAAACATAACCCTGCGGCTAATGTTTGTTTTAAACAGCAGTCGGAACATCCAGCATTGACATTGGGCTCTCCGTGCAGACCGACGTCTGCAAAAGATTCAATTCTACAAAGTCGTAATTCAATTGGATTTCATAACAGTCTGATGAATTACATTTCTACAAGCGAACGAGGCATATTTTCAATTTTCAATCAGTGACTTCTGCTTTGTTCCTAAATGTCCAGCGGTCCTACTTGCGTCCATGTCAGTTTCAAACTATTTCTGTATATTCCTGTAATTGGGACTTGTGACACGTGATTCAATCTGAGTTTCATTTTAAAACAATATCATCCCAAATAACTAAGTACAAACACCAATTTCATTGAAATTGGGACCTCGTATAACATAAATAAAAACAGAAAACAATGATTTGCAAATCATTTTTTAACCTAAGGTCAATCTACGACGGCGTATTAGGGCCTACGTTATTACGTCCCTGCTTATTTCAGTTATACAATGCCACGACACATTCTACACATCTTATAACAGTGTGGCTAGTAAAGGAGTGCAAGTACTAGACTAGCCTGTCAACAGTCAGTTTAGTATATAATCTTGTATTTGTTGCACTTTAGTTTTCAACAACAAACTACTTCATACCTGGTGGCTATTGAGGTTGCCATGGAACCCAGCCATAAAAAAATAATTAAACAATATGGAACTTTATGGTGCAACCACTGGTTTGTCAAGCAAAATTATGAAGTGATAACAACAGTTATTTTAGAACAGTGATCACTTTATAGATTCACACCCAGATGCCACCATTTTTCTTACAGCTCTTTTTCTCTCTTGTTTTTTTAACTTCGTTTTTCTCTCCTCTATGCCTCGAGCTCAGTTTTTTTTTTCATCTAGTCTGTCCTTTTCTTTCTGTGTGTGCCCAAAATTAACTCTGCTGACATGGCAGATGCATCCTGATGATGTAAATGAGAGCAATCGTGACAACAGCCCCCACAGGGCACTAATGATGAGATCAAACAAACAGTAGATTTTGATTCTTCATCTTGCGCCGCTTTGTATGATGTGTTAACATTTATTATCTACCTGCAGGTTCTAAGTAACAGGAAAGGGCTGCTGCCAGAACCCAACCTAGCTCAGCTGTTGACCAGTATGACAAATCCTGCGGCTTTACAGATCCTCATGAGACCTTATCACACTGGGAAACGGGGAGGTGAGAAAGCGGACTTCCACTTCCAAGTTGTTCAAATTTAAACTCCTTTTTGAACTGATAATTCTGGTAATTCTCTAATAATTTCAAATAGGAACTATTACCCCAACCATATCGCAACGGTCTAATCAGTCACTAGTCTGTATAAAGCAAGTCATTTAAATTAGGCTTACAGTACTGTAGGGGTGGGCAATAAATCGAATTAATTTGATACATCGCTATTTTAAAAATCGAATCGTTGAAAATTTGCGAAATCGAATTTTGTCTTCTGGATTATTAAAAGCTGTTGTTCTTATGTTGTGTTACATTCAGATGTGTTTGTGAGTTGTAATTTTGCCCAATACTGGATGGGTGGTTTACAAGATATGGTTAGCTACCAACTACTTAATTGTGCCATTTAAGAACAAACTATGAATGTTAAGTTTATGTTAAAACAAATTTTGAATTAGTATACATTATTGTTGTCTGAACATTTTTGCACAGGAATTATTTTTGAATAAATGAAACCTTTAAATAAATATTTGTTGGGTTTATTAGATTAAAATTGATTAAAATGGTAATCGTCCAGTTATGCAAGACACACAGCAATCGATCTATGAATTGTATACATTTCTATCTGGGAAATTTATGTTCACACAGATGAACTGAAAGATCTCTCATTGGTGGATAATGTAGTTGACTAAGCATGTGACGTAGGCAATTAGAGACCACCTTGCACCTGTGATTTTGTGCCCATGTGTGAGCCTCAACGAATCAAATCCACCAAAATTGCATTACACCAACTGCGCCACAAGTTAGACCTGATTTTACTGAGTCTAAAATTTAGTCCACTTTTTGTCAGCAAATTGCCGGGAGAACAGCAGTTCCATCAGCCATAACGCCCAGGGAGGCATAGCACGTCTACTAAATTCACAAACATGCCAAACTAGACTTGCCCCAGCACAAACATTGAGATTTGAGAATGAAATACGTCTTTATCTGCCTTCTCTTGAAAATGCCAAAGAATACTGAGGCAGAACAATATACAGTGACAAAAATGAAGCCATCTTCCTCTCAGTGATATTTTCTTCCAAACGCCAGTCTGGTCAAACTCACAAAATTGAATTAAAAGTAGTAAAACTAATGATATTGTTGCTGGTATCCATGCTCTATTGCAACTGCACAATATTTACATTTAAAGTGGTAAACATTTTAAACCCTGCTGAGAATTACATTTGTGGAACTTCATGAGTTTCTTTGTCAAACAATTACTTAAAAGCACTAATTAGAATTTGGAAGTCTCATAAGGATTCATTTGTGTTGTGCATCACAGCACTGCCGAAATTAATTCCCTCGTCAATGTGGAAACGACAACTGTGCGCTCACGACATGAATAATCTTGCGAATTTGATGGTTGAGGTCTTTCCCAAACTCGTTCGTTGAGCAGTACTTTTGCTTCAAGCAGCTTGGAAGATAATCAAAGACTCCCTGAAGAGTCTGCTCGCCTTGTAGCGGGCTTCGTTATTTGATTAATAGTTAATCAGGTATTAACATGAAATCGTGTGACATTAGCGGGACAAATGAGAGCCGGAAGAAGAGATGATGAGAGGTGGGGGAGTTCTCTTTAAAGAAGAGCACAGACAAAATCTCAAATTAGGGTCTTGATTAAATGTTCAACTTTCTCTACCTATTCTGGAGGAAGCTACAATTAGTTTTGAAGCTGATCTGGCGTGTGGTTCACATATGTAAGTTCACATTTGACTGTAAACATGTTTTGCTTTTGTCTCTTACCTAGAAACAGAAAGAAGTAGAGAAAATGTGTTCAAATCATAGGATTATTTCACTTTTCATTAAAGCAATCAACAGTTGCACTTGTACAATCTAATGAGATCAACATACAACATACTAACGCTCATTTCTGATTGATAGTGTGATTTTTCTATTTTTCAGGGAAATATGGCCGTCACACGAACCTACCATTCCTCAGGCCGCCTCTTACTGCAGCTCTTCTAACACTTGGAAAAGCTCATCAGGTTACAACCGCATCGACCTGTGTGTGTGTGTGTGTGTGTGTGTGTGTGTGTGCGTGTGTGTGTGTGTGTGTGTGTGTGTGAGTGTGTGAGAGTGTGTGATGATAATAAGAAAGTATGAGGTTTTATTTTGCCTTCGCAGAGTGCAATGTTTGGTAATGGACTCGTTCTTCAGAACCTCCTGCACATGCAGCTTGCTCAGCGGCAGCTTTTACACATCAAAGACAAGTGCATCGGCAGCGTAAGATACCTGTGTGTGTGTGTGTTGGGGGGGGGGGGGGTTGATGGTGGTTAAACACAGGTTACATGTTTATCTTCATTTTTTTTAGCACAGAAAGTGATTACCAAAATAATAAATAGAATGATCGTTGATAGCCACTCTACCAGGCATGTTATAACTAACCTGCCTCCAGACCCCAGACTCTTAAATGAAGCTCACTTTTTTTAGGGGGGGGGGGGGGGGGCTCAACAGCATAATTGGCAGCTGGATATACTGTATATGTTGTTGCTTGTTTCTCAAGTTGCACATGCACCCTGTCAGATCTTTTTTTTTAATCTAATAACCTTTTCCTTCCACCTCCTTAGGCCTCCAGCCTGCTGGGAGATCCATCCAGGTTGCTGATGCAGAAAACTTTACCGCTGCGGACTCCAGGACTCATAGCAGTTGGGAAAGGCCTCCTGGGAGACTCCCCCTCAGGTCAGTAGGCTGCCTGTAATGTAAAGCTGACGTGTAATTACTACAAACAAATGAAAACATGTTGACATTCAAAATACATCGTTCTTTGTGTTGTTGTTTAAACTGCTTTTATTGATTTGATTTTCTTCTGAATTTCATGTCTCTGTTGACTGACCAATGTGTAGCTATTCTCTTTGGGGCAGTCTCTGTGATCGGCTGTTCGATCCCTGCTCTCCCCAAGTCATGTGTCGTTGCGTCCTTTGGCAAGGCACTTCACACACATTGCCTCCAGTGCTACTCACACTGATGTATGGAAGGTGCGAACGTTTGGTGGTGGTCGGAGGCACCGTAGGCGCACACTGGCAGCCAGGCTTCCATCAGCCTGCCAAAGGACAGTTGTGGCTACATAATTAGCTTACCGCCACCGCAGTGTGAATGTGTGAGCGCATGCATAATGTATCCATTCCACTGTAAAGCGTCTTTGAGTGTCTAGAAAAGCACTATATAAATCTGATGCATTATTATTATTATTATTATTATTATTATTATTATTATTATTATTATTATTACAGTGGTTAGGGTTAGGGTTAGGGTTAGGCTGAGGTGGCAACCACTTGGCCCATCTCTTATGGAGGACCAAAACTACCAAAATGAAAAATAAATAAATGATTAAATAAATGAATAAAAGTGAAAATAAAAATGGATATAAAAAATAGAATTCAAAAATTAAATACAAAAAATAAATATAAATGGAAATAACAAGAGCAACAGCAAAAATACAAAAATAAATACAGTATATAAATGGAATTAAATATCAATAAATAAATAAAAACACTCTGCTCTCACATTTATTTATTTCATACTGCAGACGCTCTGTTAGGTCGAAATGTTATTCAAATGAGGGGGCGGTCCTAAGCATGTCTTGGGTTGGTCACGCACTCCAGCACCCCCGCGTTCTTTGTGAGGATTAAACGGTTAAGAAAATGGATGGATGGATAAGCAGCCTGGAAAATGGATGGATTGAGAAATGTTCTAGACAAGAAAGTAAAATTTGCTGTTTTACACAATGTGTAACAAAAACTCTTGATTAAAAAAAAATCATTCTTTAGTATTGTTTAATAATGCCCCAGTTTCGTGGCATTAAACTGCAAAAAAAAAAAGCTCCACAAAGTTAGAAATTTGCTCCTCAAATAAAGTCTTTGATATGCAAAACTGCTCTGCAAAGGAGAGAAAAAAATATTTTGAGCCTTGCATATGATGGATGTTTTTTTTATATGATACTAAAAATCCAATTGGAGTGGTCTAGTAGAAAGAGTAGAATTGTCAAAAGCAAAAAAGAAAAAACAAGAAAAAAAATGTATTCCTACTATAAGCACACTGCGGTCAATTAACCTAAAATAGCCCTTCTCAAATGTTTTTTTTTGTTTTGTTTTTTGTGGTCATGCTGGAATAAAAGTGGAATTGCTGGCAGGTGGCAGTTGGGCTCTCATTATGAGAGTGTGTGCAGTGAGTATAAAGAATGCTAATAAAGTTATTCAGCATGTTTTTGTTTAATGTTAATAAGGATACAAAGTTTTGCATCGGTGTCCTTATAACAATTTCAGTATAGTATAGTTGTAGCAAAGAGTTTTAACGTTGTTGTTATTAAGTGTGAGTATTGGGAGTGAGCACACTGCTACTCCTACCAACAAATTGGTTAGTGATGATGTTTGTGGTGAAAAACTCCTCTAAGCATGATCGGCTGTCGAGACAGCTGAGCTACAGGGGACGGGTGCACTGATGGACCACTAATAAGAGTTTCCATTCCATCACTTTTTCTTTCTCTATTATTTCCCTGACAGAATTTTGCCACGAGCCTGTACCAGCGTCAACCCACAATGCCACGGTAGTGGTGTCAGCAGCAGGTGTGATGCCCTACATCCAACCCCGACCTGGCGGTGGAGAACCAAACAGCATCCACCAGTCCATCCGCGCCGCCTCCTCCGTCCCGTCTTCTTCCTCCTCCAGCTGCGCTGATCGGCAGGCTGTCCCTCCAAGGAGTGTGATGCACAGAAAGAACTACTCTCCGCCGAAAGCCCCAGGAGGAGTTTATACATCCGCAGGACATCATAACGGTTCCGATGGCCCACTGAACAACATGGTGAGCACAACCAAATACGCTCATTGCACGAGTACTGTGATCCTGGCCGCATAACAATGATCTCAGTCGTATTTCTGTCAATCAAACCCATGGTCAAACAGCTGCTTAAAGCGTTTAATCAGCCTGGTTTGATCAAATGGAGACATTCAAGTGTTTTCATATTCCCTAATAAGAGTTGTATCCCATTTGTCTATTGGCCCATATAGCAGCACCGACACTCGAACCTTTCCATTCCCCCTCAGGCCACTTTGTCTGCCACCTCTGCTCGCCTGCATCTTTAAATGAAACTCTGCTAATGTCCTCTTTCATTGTGATTCATTGAGATAATCATAGTGCTCACGTTCTTAGGGGAAGCGAATCCCTGGGCTGTCTCCTCCAAAGTAATTTTTTTAATGAAGGGAAAATGTAATTAAGAGAGAGCACAATCCTCTCAGGTTCACAAGCCTCCTAACTCAACCAAGTGGTTGTGACTGAGTTAATGTCAGCATGTGTTTGTGTGCGTGTGCGTGTGCGTGTGCGTGTGCGCGTGTGTGTGTGTGTGTGTGTGTGCGCGTGCGTGCGTGCGTGTGTGTGTGAAATTAATTTCTTTAGAAAAGTAGAGAGCAGTAATTGCTAGGGCAGGGTTAAAAAAAAAAAAGAATTATCAATATCGAATCGATTTTCCTTTTCATGCCCGATATCATTCATAAAACCATAAATTTATTATTTTATATCTCTTTTTCCCATAAATTCTTAAGAAAATAAAATTCTAAAGGCCAATATTTTTTGGGTGTCTGACTGTTTTCTTGAAATTTTCTGTTCACATTAATTTAAAAGTATTTTCTTACATGTATGATTATGAAAGACCTGACTTATTGAAATTTAAGACAATTCAGAATCTTTTCAATTCATATTTACAATCATAGAATTAGATTATGAAAATATTTTCATCTCATCCTTGCTGATGTCAATGTTTGTGTCACACTTAAGTGATTATAACACATTACTTTCATTCATAAACGAAATCATTTGACCAATTACTGCCTTCGCAAAATTGACTTTGGAATTTTATATTTATGGAGTTTTTATCATCTCCTTAACATTTAAGAAGAATTGATGTGCCACAATTAATCGATATTGGAATGAAGTAAATAGAATTGGGAAAATTCTAAATCGAATCAAACTGAACTCTTGTGAATCGAAATCAAATCGATTGAGGAAATTAGAATCCTTACCCAGCCCTAGTAATTGCCACATCTGAGTTGATGCCCCAGCTTGTGATTCAACTCAATTTAACTAATTCATTCCCAGCCATTTTCACTCAAGCAACCCCCTTTGCTCCCGGCTGGTTTACTGGATTTAGACTGATTTTGCAAGGCCCACAGAATATTATGTTCTATTGCTATAAAAACATGGAACCTACCAAAAGAAAGATTAGAGTCTCTTCTTTCACCAGGAAAAAAGTATATTTGTATCTGTATCTGTTTTGAAGCAATTAGCATTAGAATATAGCTAAGTTTCATCATTATTCACAAATCTGTTTAAAACAGTGGGGGAAACAGCTTGTTGCAACATGGCCCTCGTTGTTCTCTTATACTCTGCTGCCACCTACTGGTCGTTTTTGTAATATCTACCATTGCTTTAAGAGACCTCTTCATATCAGAAGCTGTATCAAAGCCTTCTGTATCCTCTAGCAGTAAAAATAAATAAATATTAAAAAACGTAGAAACAACGTTTTTGGGAGCATGGTAATATTTAAAACAGAACATATTTATACGTTTTTGGGGGCAAATGAGTTAAATGTCAACTGTCTTCTCTTTAGGTAAACAACGGTCAGAATTCTCTGCTGGGAGAGCCCCCCAAAGATGTCCGACTGCCCTCCAATCCGTACCTGAACCTAGCCAGTGTAATGCCGGGAGTTGTTCTGCAAGGTACTCACGTCACACACAAATTAATTTGCACTAAGACCCGAAGCAGTTGCTGGTCTTTCTTAGTCTCATTGCGTCTCCTCCACGGTGCCTTGACGTCTCCGCAGGGTCACTGGGCAGTAAAGCCCCGGCAGGGCAGCCTGTCTCGGGCGTGTACGGCAGCTCAGCGACCCCCGTTGCCTCACAGGCTGGCAGCTCCTTCTCCCATAATGCAGCTGCTCCCGCCACCTCCTCATACAATACGGACACTTCCTCTGATTACAGCCACTACAACCAGGTCTACACGCAGGTGCTCCAGCATAAACACAATACGGAAAGATCCTGGATGGAATCACATGAAAAAGAGAATCAAGTGCATTGCAGCTAATCAACTTGTAGTTAATTGCATGTGTGTGTGTGTGTCTTCTGTAGGAGGCCATGCAACAGTGGTACCAGCATTACCAAACAGCACAAGGATACAACGCTGCCACGCCACAGGACAGCACAGCCACCGATTACACTAAGGACCACACACAGGCAACACACACACTTACGCGCAAACACACTGTGTTATTAGTGTAAGTTTATTCCTGTGGTTTACAGTAGGTAAAGATCAGACCACATTTTATGAAAGGGTTCTTGTACTTTTTCCTATACACAGTAAATTTTACTCTGTTTAGAGTAAAATTTACACTTGGAGGAGAGTAACATATTCAGAGTAAATTGTATGGCAAAGTATTTTTAGTGTGTACGAGAGAATTTGCCTATCCCATGAAAAACCTATTAAAGATTTTTTAATCAGAAATTCTAAGTACATTTAGCAAGTAGAAATCTTGACTCTAAAATGTACTAGTTCATTAAAAAAAAAGAAAGTTACACAAGGTTTGAGGAACAAACTCATGACCTCAGCTTGGGAGACACTCTACCACCTGAGCTGTGCCACTCCTACAGTCTGCTTATAGCTGACGAGCGATATACTAATAGGAGTAGGAGCGGCATGGCTCAGGGAGTAGATTGGCTGTCTCCCAAACTGAAGTTGTGGGTTTGTTCCTCAACCCTTGAGTGCCTTTTTTTTTAAATTTCTTATTTTACACTCTTCTACAGAATGTACGGGTACCACTGTATTTAAAAAGTAATCGAATTAACACACAATCGGGTCACATAATCTTTGGTACAGAACAGAAAATAAAGAAGGCCTTCTTGTGTTCTAGGTTCCACCGGTTTCCTCGTATAGTGATTACAATTCCTACTTGCAGACAGTTACTCAGTATTACTCCCAGCCTACAGCTGCACAGGCCTATGCCAGCAAGGTACACACACACACACACACACACACACACATAGACACACAATACCAAGCAAATGCTGATGCCAAGTGTGAAAGTGAACAGAAATGCAGAATATTAAGTTTGATATTATTCGATGTAATGTTATGTGCACAACATTTTCTGCATATTTTCACAACATATTTGCACATGCAGGTACAATTGGACTTAACAGGGGTAATTGTTGTCGGATGGAAAGTAGTAGTTTCCTGGCCAATTGTAGCGGCATCCCTCAGTTTCATTAAAAAGGGGGGTGCTATTAAAATATTTGGAAGATAATCATCATAATTTGTTCAATTAATTGATTTGTTGCCATATTTATAATGACATTCACTGCACAACAAACGTCAGCGGCATGCCGATCTGTCTGCCTGCGCCTCCATCAAATCCACCAACTACGCTACCATTTAGACCTGCTTTTACCAAGTCTAACTTTCTGTTACTAAATTGTCACATGTGCTGGGGGCGAGGCATCACAACATCCAAATTCACAAAAAAGCTCAATTAGACTTGATCTGGCACGAAAATGAAGATACACGCTTTTATAGGGCCAGTATAGAGGCCCAAAACTGCCCAAATTTAAAATAAATAAACAAATAAAAACGCATATAAAAATATAATTCAAAAATTAAACAAACAAAAATGTGTTTAATTTTTTTAATTATATTTTTCATATGCATTTTTATTTATTTATTTATTCATTCATTTATTTTTAATTTTGGTAGTTAAGGACCAAAATTGCCAAAAATAAATAAATAAATACATATATAAAAATATAATTCAAAAATTAAACACAAAAATAAATATGTGTTTAATTTTTTATTTATATTTTCCATATGCATTTTTATTTATTTATTTATTCATTCATTTATTTTTAATTTTGGTAGTTAAGGACCAAAATTGCCCAAAATAAATGAATAAATAAATAAATAAATACGTATATAAAAATATAATTCAAAAATTAAACACAAAAATAAATATGTGTTTAATTTTTTATTTATATTTTTCACATGCATTTTTATTTTCACTTTTATTTATTTATTTGTTTGTTTGTTTGTTTATTTATTCATTTATTTTGGGCAGTTTTGGTCCTAAATTGCCAAAATTAAGGATAAATACATAAAAACAAACATAAAAATATAATTCAAAAATTAAATGCAAAAATAAATATGTTTTAAATTTTGTAATTATATTTTTATATCCATTTTTATTTTAATTTTCATTTCCATTTATTTATTTAATATTGAAATATAATTTAAAAAAATAAACACAAAAATAAAGATGTGTTTTGAATTATATTTGTTATCTCCATTTTTATTTATTTATTTGTTTATAATTTTGTTAGTTTCGGTCCTCCATAGGCCAGCACACATGCGCCTGTCGACGTAAATAGAGCCCATAGTAGTGATTCATGATGGTGCTCTCTAATGTCAGTTGATGTTACTAATGCATTGTTCAAGTTCTCACTTGAACTATGGTGTGATACGGCTGAGTGTTTCTTAAACAGGAAGTGGATGTGTGTAAGCCTCTAGGCGTGGCTCTTCATGCCGTCAACAACGGTGTGGCCCCTCCACCCGCCGTCCTACCAACTGCGACCATGCTGCCAGCCTACAGCACCCTGCCTCTGATGCCAGGTTTCCTTGGGCCGCCGCACCCCATCCCGGCTGCACCAAATGCCGTCACACATGCGCAAGCTGCCGCCACAGACTGGAACGCTTACTATTATGTGAGTAGTAAAGTCAAAGGACAGCTTCTTTGACTCAACTTTAACAACCTGCAACTTCACTTATATTAGTCATGTTGACCTTTGTGACCTTGGAGTGGATGACGAGTACGGTCTTTTATTTCAGGCACGCTGTACTGTCATGGCTCTTTGCTTTCAAAATAAAGATACTCGGATTCTAAAGGAGTGATTGTGGCAACTTAATAATGTGTAAAATGTCCTCATATTCATAAAAATCCTTCATATAATGAGAACGATATTTGACAAATCATTTTGTCCAACCGTAACCACATGAGTTAACTTTAGCAAGGAAGCAGCAAATATCTTGATGTTATGAGTCCATTAGCTGACCTGGTGCTCCTCGTCACTAATCACATCAGTGTTTAATGTTGAAAGTACAAACAGCTGACAAGAGGAAAGAGTGGCGGCCGACGGTATCAAGAGACAGGAAGTGGAAGGCGGAGCTCGCCAGCTCCGTCTCTGGAGAGATTTCCATTTGTTTGGACAGACTACCTTTTGTGGCCTCATCTCTGTCATGCAAGCTAAACCCTTTTCGCCTGTGCTTATCCTAAAACACACACAGCATGTTTGCATTGTTGTCTAGTTCATTTTCACTCAACTGTGCCAAGTTATTTTTGGCGTGCGATTTTGTGCAACTGTTCAGAATCCAACTAACGTCCTTTATGCGCCTTTAACAGACAAACAATTCCAGTAAAGTATAAACCACATTATTTTATTTATTTATTTATTAATTGGGCGGCACGGTGGATGACTGGTTAGCACGTCCGACTCCCAGTGCAGAGGACGTGAGATCGAGTCCGGGCTTTAGCCTTCCTGGGTGGAGTTTGCATGTTCTCCCCGTGCTCGCGTGGGTTTTCTCCGGGTACTCCGGTTTCAGACATGTATGGCAAGTTAATTGAACACTCCAAATTGTCCATAAGTGTGATTGTGAGTATGGTTGTTCGTCTCTGTGTGCCCTGCAATTGGCTGGCAACCAGTTCAGGGTGTACCCCGCCTACTGCCCAAAGCCAGCTGGGATAGGCTCCAGCACCCCCGCGACCCTAGTGAGGAAAAGCGGTCAAGAAAATGGGTCGATGGATATTTATTAATTTATTCATGGGGGATTAAAATTATTGGTCAAGGTTTATTTATATAGCACATTTAAAGGGGAAACCAAAATAAATAAATTATTGACTAGTCTAAATAGGGTATTCTGGTTATTAATATTGCAATAGTGGAATATGAGTTAAGCAGCAAAATCCAGCTGTTTTCATCAATATCAGAAGGCGGCCATTTTGACATTTACTGTCGAGTGAAAATGACATCACAGTTGCTAAGGTCTCAGGTAACAATCAATCACATCTCAGCTTCAGAAAACAGGTGAGCTGTGATTGGTCGTTGCCTGAGCCCTGAGCAACTGTCATGTCATCATCAGTTGACAGCAAGTGGCAAAATGGCTGCTCCCTGAGATGGATAAAAACGGCTGGATTGTGCTTCACAACTCATATTCCACAAATGTAATATTAATCAGAATGTCATGTTTAGACTCGTGAGGTCACATATAACATATTATCAAGAAATATTTAAAGTTGACTTTCTCAAAGTGCTGCACATACACTGTGATGAAAAAAAGACAATAGGGAAGAAAGAATACAAATCAATTTAAAACAATAAAAATGGAGATATCCAGGTCAGCTAGCATGTATATAAAATGCAGTAAACACTATTAAAACTAGAAATTAAAATAGAACTATGATAAAACACAGAAAAATAGACATTAAAATGATAAAATTGCCATCCATTCGTCCATTTTGCATCTGCTGCCTGTGGATGATTTTGATTTGTCCCCCTCTTTTTTTTTTTGTTTTAGAACCAGACGCGGGGCCACAAGAGGGAGTACCCCCAGTTAGCGGTGCAGGAAGTGACATCATCAGACGGCGGCTACATCGGGCAGCACTCCCAAGGCCTTGGAGGGCAGTACGCTGACTATTTCAAGAGGAAGAGGCTCTAGAGGGACACGCTGACCTTTCAAGATGGATACAATTGAACGGTTGCAGTAAACGGGGTTCTCGGTTTACGAACGGTCTGAATGCACCGTTGTCTCGTATGTAAATATTTGTATAGGAAACACTCACTTAATGTAAAACAATCAAAAACGGTCAATTGGGTAACTAAGCGTGCCTTTTTGTGTTGCATGACGTCTTCTTACGTCGCCACACAAACGAGTTTATTAAGCGATATTGGTAACCTGGAAATATGGTGTGTCGGGACCGTTGTAATCTGAGAACCCCTGGACAGGAGACAACTAGTGATGGACAAATGAAGCTTCATGAAGCACTTGTGATTTTTTTTGCTCCTCTAGATGGTGCTCTTGATTTAAACATGCATTCAAAATTTAATCAATTTCCATTGCACTAGCCTTTATATTTAAACCAAGAGCACCATCTAGTGGAGTAAAAAAAATATATATATCACAAGTGCTTCATGAAGCTTCGTTTGGACTACGCTCTCTTCTCACTAAAACCAACATTTCCCCCACAAGGTTTTTAATTTATGTCATAATGAAAACCCTTAAATCACTTCATCATGGTTCATTGGCACCAAGATAGCGCCAAAGTAATACTTTTACCACTTAGCAAAAAATTAGCAAATGTGGAAATGCTAATTTGCGGGGGCTCAAACGTGAGCTGTTGCTATTGTCCGGTTCAAGCCTTAACCCTTCTAAATTAGTCGCTCCCCATCCCCAATGTGTCAACTATACTAATATTACCTTGTACTATGTGTGTGTGCGTCTGCTCAATAATCTAAACCACAACTTTAAACTACGAGAGTTCAAGCCTGTTAGCGCTTGAACGTCTCTTCTTTTCCTTCTTACTGCCGTGTTGCTCTTTTATACATGGACAGCCGTTTGGTGTGGATTCAATTCATGAGTGTGCCTAAGCTGTATCTGTAGGAAGTGTCAGCCATTTTGGAATCCCCAAACTGGGAGAGCATCAGGAAACAGGGCGAGCCCCGTTGCCACACAAGAGCTCATCAATCAAAGACAGACTGAAGTGAGTGTGCTTGTATATTTTAGAGCAAGCCATGTGTGACACACAAAAGCTCCGTTTGTCAGCTCTGCTGTGAGCATAATTTACCACAAGAATGAAAACGTATAAATATCTTGATTTCAGGTCCACTTTGCTGTAAATTTGTAACGTTTTTGTAGTCCATGCAAACAAAACAAAAAATGCTTGACCCCTATATTTAATGGAATTGTGCAAGTTCACATTCTTTCAATGATTTCCAGCCCATACGGTTCTTGGTTTATTGATTTATTTTTAAATCAAGTATTTCTTGCAGGGGCTACACGGCTTTCTGTGTCACTTGAGGAACCTGCTACGGAGATATAGTTCGATGTGTGTAACAGTTAATCAAACAGCACGTTTTCTTGAAAACTGTTGGATTTGAAAAAGTCACGTTCTCATGACAAAACGCAGTGTGCGCTTGTGTGTAACACAGTCTCACAATGCTGTTTGAATGTTGCTGCAATAAGAGATGGTTGTTTTGTTGTGTTGGAATCACCACTCACCTTCCAATGACCTTTTACAAAAGCAAATAAGAGTATGAATCTATCTTCTTTCATAAAAAAAAATATGTTTTTCTCACTCTTTGTCAATATCAGTTTTCTGTAACAAAATATTTTGTGTCCAAATTTCGTTGATTATCAATGAGGGCTTGCTACTTTAGTATTACTGTTTGCTATGGCAATAACTAAGGCTCCTTACTGCTGTAAAATGTTGAATGTACTATAATATTTATTCTTTTAGTCAATGTTATCATAATCTTACCAAGGGCTATTTGGGCCACACTGAAAAGACAAAAAAAAGAAAGAATGAATGCTGAAAAACACGAGATGTTACAAGTGTAAGGTCATATTAACAAAATAGTAAATTTTTAAAAATGACTCCAAAAAGTCTATCATCTACATAAGGGGTGTCCAAACTTTTTTGTTTCAGGGCCACATGCAAAAAATTAGAAAGACGCAAGAGACACATAATGTGAAGATAAATTGTGTTAAGTCCTAAAAAAATTATACAAATAATTTGTGCTTTTGCATATCTAGAAAAATGCTTTGTAAAATGTGGCACCGAACCACCCCATCCACCCCCGCCCCCACACACATATACACAACGATAGCCTCCCTTCTTACTTTGAACATCAAACATTTTTTTAAACTGTGTCAAATGCCATTTTCAGTATATGTCGCAGGCCACTGAAAAATGGATGGTGGGCCGCAAATGGCCCGCGGGCTGTAGTTTGGACACCCCTGATCTACATCATTTGAATGATTTAAAAATTACCACACAACATAAACGCAACATTCATTGTGTTCACAGTTGTGTGTTTATAGTCTACTAGCAATATGACTTTTTTCTTTGAAATTGTTCTTACAAACGTATATCTGCAATTGTGACTATATTTGCTAAACTGAATGCTTATTGTAAAAATATAAACAAAATGTACGGTAATTTTTGTCATCTTGTGTAATTTTGTTTCATAATTCACATCTCATCATTCATTGTTGTTTTTTCTTTTCAGTGTTACCATTATACTCCTTAATATAATCTTGCAAATATTTATTTGACTGTGCATATAATTATTCTACCGCCGCGTAGGAATGTAGTGCCGTACTTGCGTCGCCTTGGCAACACTGAAAAGCAATAGCAGACGAGATTGTTAACATTTCTGGAGGGTCACTGGGCTAAATGATGTGTTCTTCCATTTCACCATTCTCTTATTCTATACTGACCATGGATATTTGTTCGTAACGTGACGTCCTTCACTTCCCTGTACGTTTCCCTATAGTTAGTACAATAAGCGAAGTGCGCATTACGTTTGCGCATGCGTGGGGGGCTGGACTTAACCATCTAACCGTCATTTGGATGGCGGATTTTAGAGTGGTGACAGTCTTTGCGTAACTTTACACCTTAAAGCTCATGTTTAAAATACATTAAATAAAAAACAGCAACTTTTCAGCGGTTGAAATGTTAGAAATCAGAGCTCAATCCATTGGATCCAATTCATTTTCAATGACTGTATGGTAGTTTAGCCTAACCACAATGCACCACGCCGCTACCCATAATGCACCGTGCAGTCGAGATGCGCACTTCGCGTATATTGTCCATTTCTCCCTTTCGTCACCTTCCATTTGATTTAACTATGATGTAACGTCATATAAGTGGTGTTTCGAATTGTTTGACCGCCCAGCGCTCATTAAAAGCCCCCCACAGACACGTACGTGGGTTCTTCTATGACCGTGAGCGGGTGAACTGCTGAGTCAGCAGACTGGAATGTGCTGTCTCTACGCTGCTCTCGCCAGTCATCTGCGAGTTATTGCAGCGTGCTCAGCAATGTTTTGACCGTGCAGTCTTTTTTAGATTGTTTATTGGGGAACAGACAGCGACGGCCGCCATCTCGCACGACCCGTTCCCATGTTAATCCCTCGGGACAATCGTCAATTTATTTGTTGTTGACCCAAATGATTTGCCATTATTACCAGTACCTGTAATAAAATAAATGATTATATTCATTTAAAAAAGTGAAACAATAAAAGTTTGATTCTTGAGTCTTATGTCGTCATACCTCTTAGCGTGCCCCTAACATGAGTGTAATCTCTGCTGTGTAGCACCCTCTAACGTAATATTTTCTTGAAAGTCTAACAAAATTTGCACTTGATAAAAATGTAATCAATGTAATGTAACCCAATAATGTAATTTAAAAAAAATCCTGACTGATATTGTAAAAACATTTTACCAAAAATGTACCTTATATTAATGGGGATTTACATTTTCTGGTGTGTCCTTTGTTCGCCCTCAAAACTCATGTAAAACTTGACAGATCATGTATTATTACATATTTTCAGTTTCAGCCCATTTTCTGTTTTGCAAATATATTCACAGGAAAAAAATGGAATGTTGTTAAATATTTCAGAGTTGATTTCAACTCTCTAATTCTATTTTTAATATTGTCTGGCTGAAATGGAGGTCAAGTGCTGGAGTTATTTGACAGAGTTGATTTATTTAGTGTTAAAGCAACTCTGCAAAGTAAATTAAACCAAGCTCCGCCCACTTGATTAGAACTCTGCCGCAAACTCGTCTGGGATCATGTAATATATAATCATATAATGTTATGTAATAAAATAATTATATTATCGGTAAAACTATTACAATATCAGTCAGGATTTTTTAAATTACATTATTGGGTTTTCATTATATTTCTGATTACATTATCTGATGATTTGTTACGCCCTAAAAAGAGAATTGTTGAACCAATTTAGTTGAATTGCTTCCAGTGGTACACACGATTGAATTAAGTAAATTCAAAATTAATATAAAGTCTAATTAACTCAATTAAACATAATGACCTCATAATTAATTAAACAATATATTAACGTGTGTTACCACCAAGCAATTCAACTAAATTGGTCAACAATTTTCTTTTTAGAGTGTAAGTGCTAATTTGATCACATTTTCAGGAAATGATTAGATTATAAGTGCTGTATTGAACAATAATCGGGCCTTTGATTTCATTGTAGACGAGCCTGTGCCCACTGAATGTACCCCACATTTTTTTTTTTTTTTACGTTTTTTGTTTATGTGTGGTTGTACTGTTTTCGTTGCGTAGACAGTATTAAGTTACATGGGACTGGGCATGTGTGATACTTACAATCTCGTAGTGAATCTTACTTTAGATGAGGAATATAACATCTGTGATTCATGCTTTGTAAACATAAGGCTTTTATTTATTTGGGATCTGATATATAGAGATTGTTACATTTGATATCACTTTGTGAATGCAGTATTTCCAGGGAAAATTGCAACCGGTACATAAAGTATATATATTATACATACACACACAGTGTATATCTTCAAAAGTTGGTTAATAACATTGCATTTGGAAAGACAAAGACAGTGATTGTATTTATTTTTCAATTGTATAACTATGGACATTTTACCTTCCATGAGTCAAACTGTTCTTTTTTTTTTTTTTTTTTTCCAAAAGGGGAATTGTCTTTTACATTCCTGATTAAAATGTGGACTCTCGTGTGCCCTTTTTTGTCTGTCACATTGCTACGATAAAAGCCTCATATACAGAGTGAAATGGTACGGTTAAATGAAAATACAATGACAGATATAAACGTAAAATACATTTCAACTGAGAATGCCACGAAAAATAAGTCAAAAGTAAGGTGCGACCTACAATTTTTTGGTTTTGTTTTTCTGAAAAAATAACTTTGTCAAATGTCACGCTAGCAATAGGACAATGTACAGAAGTGCGGCTGATGTTTCTGCAACTCATTAGCAAACAGGATCAACTTTTGAAGATTACATCATCAGCTCAGCTGCATATAAAGGGCAAATCAGGGGTGATTTTTTATTTTTTTTGTCATACGCAAATAAGGGCCGGTCCAAACGTGATGAAATTGCTTCACTTAGGAGGCTCCCTCTAAAAAAAAATGGCACTCGAAATTCAACTCAAATAAAAAGATATCCCACAACGCAAGATGGCTGACATCAGGCGCTTGGATCCATTCTTTGAGTCACACGACGAGCTGGGATGGTTTAGATGCCGTCAATTATCACATATGTAACAAGTGCGATCAAATGGATTAATAGCGAGTGTTGCGTACGCGAGTACGAGCAAGGCCTTGCCTGACGTTTCATTCGGGAGAGCCGAGCTGCTGCTGCCGCATGTTGCTCAGCTCGTCGATGAGTTGCTTGAAGGTGATCCGCTTCTCGGGGGCGTGTTCCCAACACTTGCGCATCACCTCGTACACCTGCCAACACAAGCGCACAACGCTGCTCAGGCCTCATGTCAGATGGAACACGTTTGGAACATTTAGTCCAGAACGGCATGGAGTCTACTAATGCAGTCGACTGTGTGCTACATAGGATATCAAATAAATGCTCAATGAGACATTTGAGTTTTAAATTCCATGTAGTCGTAGTAAGCTTTGTCCTCAGTAGAACAACTACATGCTTCTCGTGAGGCAAAACTGCTACTAGTGGTAGACATGAACTAGAACAGTACACCGTTAAAATAACAGAATTTCACAGTTTTATTTAAATTTACAGATTTTTTTAAAAATATGATTTAATTTAAAAAATAGACTGTGATCTTATATGCTAAATGTAAAGTAACATGAAATCACTGTAAATGTGAAAACATATTTCTGTTCTTTTATTTAAAAACACATTAGAAATACATATATTATTTGTTCAAATAGGTTCACAAATGAATCTTAATTTCACGAATATTTGTCTCTTATTTAAGGGAATAAACTGGAAAATGCATCTTTAAAAAAAAGGAGAAGGAAAAAATCATTTAAAATTACTGAGCAATTAATAGCTAAAATTTGTAATTTTAAGATAAATTCTTTGTTAATTGACTACTATTTTTTATTGAAAATAACTACAATTACTGTAATGTCCTATATTAACATTCATTGACATTCTATTAGCATTTTTGAAAGGATGGATAGATACTGTTATGTTACATAAAATATAAATTATTATAAAATGTAATTATAAAACCTCTTTTTTTAACATGTTTAAATTAATAACAGCACATTTCTGTAATTTTAAGCATTACTATTCGTAATACAACTTTTACTTAGTATATTTCTAGGTAATTGAATTGTTTTAAATTGTAAAAATGTTTCTAATTAAACATTAAAAACAACCTCAAAATAAGGTAAAATTGTGTTAAAATTACTACTACAAACTATATTTTAATTATGGAAAATCAGTCATTTTATTGGAGAAGTTATTTTACAATTTTTTTGCGCCCCAGCTACTGGAAAATTACCCTTTTTTTTTCTTCTTTTTTTTTACAGTGTAGAACTTTATAATGTCACAAGTAATATTAGTAACACACAGTTGTCAACTAGTGCAGTTTACTGTTGTACTTAACATAACATAAATATATAAGAATGGGATGAACTCAAATAAACTGTGAACTGTATGGTAAGAAGCTGCAACCACAACGATTGAATATTGTCATCCAGATGAAAAAAAATTGCCAACAATTATAATTAAAGCTACAAGCAGGTTGGTGGCGTTATTGCATCCATCCTTTCTGTCAGGAGGGGGCGCCCACGAGCCACATTTGCAAACACTCAACTGCATGTTCACATGCCGGGCTGAAAATGATTGTGACGGAATGTAGCAATTCAAGTATCAATGCAGAATCATTTGAATGGGGCAGCAAAAATCAAGGTGACTTACAGGTTCAAGGCAGCCATCAGGTTGTGGTAACCTCTTGCCCTCCGCCAGCACGTTGACCAAATACACAATGGTCATCTGACCCTGGGATGAACCAATCATCCGGGAGAACAGCTGCAGAAGAAAAAGAAGTTACTCAAGTACAGTCCGCAGACAAAACTGACATTTTCATCAAATACAATGTACAGTAATATATATATTTATTTTTTCCAATTTTAAGTGTTTATTTAACAATATGGTTCTCTCCATGTTATTTATTTATTTTACATAATCTGTAATTAGGGCTGCTTGATTATGAAGAAAATATTAATCACGATTATATTGGTAATAATTGAAATCACAATTAGGACAATCATTTATTTTTTGGTATAAAACAAAAAAAAAAGGTTAAACGTAAAAAATATTTAAGACAAATACAATTCTTTGAAACACTATGATTATGAAAGTTCCTTTTGGATTAAACAAAATGTATTAGATTTGTTATTTTCAAATAAAATAAAAAGGTGTAAATGTATCAATTTAAACAACTCCAAATTAGTATTAATATATATTTTTTCTTTTACAGTTATGCTGATTTTGTAATAGTTGAAATAAGTATTTGAATTCCGATGAATTGCACAGCAACATCTATATGAGTGAGTCAGTACATGTGTGATTGTGAGCACCTGCATGGGCCCCTTGCTGGGGTCACAGTAGGTGAAGAGCTCATACATGGTGACCCCGAAAGACCAAACGTCCGAGGCAAGGTAGAACTTGCTGTGAGTCAGGCACTCTGGCGCATACCTGAGACACATAAACACAGGAGAGTGACTGGAAGGAACTATTACGCCGGGAGAAACACAATAAGCATCCAGTCACTTAAATTAAGCCACATTTAGAACTTTGATTTGTAAACTTGACCTGTTTACATGTAAAAAGTGTCTTTTTATGTTCTATGTGGGAACTGGGTATAGTACAGAGGCATAACAAATACAAATTTGTATACCGTTACACCACAAGTAATAAAGTTTCTGACACATACTTGTAAGGATAATATTTTTCAAATAAGCTGGGAAGCACGCTTAACATTTCCCTGTAGATTTTGTCTACCGTCCACCAACGGCAAAGTCATCATTATTTGAAAAAAAATTGGCGGGGGGGAAACAGTAATATATAGCAAGTAATGTTTTTGTATTCTTGAAGTATTTACCAGTAAATAGGGCTCTCAATGTCATCCTTGACGGTGTAATAGACTTCATTGTCCTTAATGCTTTTGGTTAGGCCAAAGTCTCCGATCTTCACCGTGTGCTCGTTCTCCACCAGCACGTTCCGGGCAGCAAGGTCACGGTGGATGTAATTTTGAGATCCCAGGTAATCCATTCCCTAAAAAAAACAACGATAATATGGGTCTTCTCCACAGTCAAGAAATGAAGCCTGTTGAGTAAATGCTGCTTTCTTTTCCGCTCCCAAATCATCAATTACATTTTGATATCGCTTCTTGTTGCATTGGGGTTGCGAGAGAGCTGTTTTGGGGCCAGGACACAGGTAGACTCAGGCTAGTCCTCATGGGTCAAAAAATTGCACATTTGAGATATTTCATTAATAATTCCACACTTGATTCCCTTGAAAATGTACATGGAAGTAAGTACCTCATAGATTGACCAATTTACAGCAATTTCAATGTTGCCAGATTGAAAGCCCTCATTTCGAGTTTTGGCGCACACGTCTTTCAAAAGTCAATAGCCCTGACCAGAGTGCGTTAGAAAAAAGATATTGACCCCCAAACTATCAGGAACTGTTGAAAGACCGCTGGAATGTAAAAGTAAATGTTTTTTTATGAATTAAGAAGCACGACATCCAATGGTACCAGTTACCTACCCGGCATATTTGAGCGGAGTAGCTAAGCAGGGTGCTGAGGCTGATCTTGCTTTTGTTTTCGGGCAGGTAATCTTTCAAACTTCCCAGAGGAAGGAACTCCATTATCAGCTTGGTGGCCCGACCACCTGTTCATACACAAATAAAGGGAGAAACGGCAATTTAGTAGTACAAATTGGCTTCTAATGTTGAAAGAAAAATCGGACTCATATACTTTTGTAAAAAAATAAAATAAAATACTGGAGGAAAAAGATTCCTTATTTTTTATTGTCTAATCGTTTCCAAAACAATGCTGCACAAATTGTCATGTGTTTGCATAAAGGAAACAATTCCTACAATGTGGCCTCTTTAGTCCCTTTCTAGTGGCTCTCCGTGGATAAAATAAATAAATAAATAAAAATAATAAAGATACTTGTGTCCAAAAATGTCCAAAAGCAGAAGAAGAAAGGCACAAAATTGCCATTGAATGTCTTTGGAATTGCCCAAAAAGTCAGAAAAAAACACGATCAAAAAGTAATTATAAAATGTCCAAAAAACAAAAGATAAAATCCTGAAAACTACCATAAAAAGTCCACAAAATTGCCCCAAAAAATGTCAGACAATTGATAGCAAAAAAGGCAGAAAAAAATGTCAAGAAATATCGGTAAAATAGCTGCAAAAAGGGAAGAGAGGAAGAAAATTACCATAATATGTCCATAAAACTGTCCAAAATTTTACAGAAAAACTGAAAAGTCTAAAAATTCATGAAAAATGAAGTATGAAAAATGACCCAAAAAGATTGGAAGACCAAAGGTAGAAGAAAATGAATGATATTTTCATGTTATGGTGCAGCTCTAATTAACTCTTGGGACCAACACCATCACACTGTTACCTTCATCACAATGTTCAAATGTTTTGCAGCTGGCGTTCTAAGGAGTCCAAACGCTCCTTATCAACTGGCGCACAAAGTCTTCATCTAAATGTGAATGCACACACTTACCCTCCTCCAGGCAAATGCCCTTGTACTTGACAATGTTTTCATGGTAGAGGGCCTTCAGGATATTAATTTCACTGGAGAGATTGTTGCCCTTCTCCTGTCCGTTCTCGGGTTTAAGCGACTTCACCGCCACTGATTCGCCAGTTCGATCTCCTCGGGGATCATAGCGACACAGCTCCACTCGTCCAAAGTGGCCCTTCAGAAAGATCAAGTCAAGTCATTCATTCGATTATCTTCAGTTACTACATTTGCTTACTACATTTGCACCAGCCAATGATATTCAATGCACAAGCACTGAAATTTTAACCTAAAAACGGAATGCTGCTCATTTTCTAATGTTTTGATGACCATATGTAGTTATATTAGGGGAAATGTTGGATACTTAGCTTAAGTTTTTGCAAATAACACAACGATAATAAACATATATTGTTTAACGAATATCTCTCTGACAAGTGGTAAAACTGAGCAGCACCGTCTTCAGATTAATGTTAACAGTAGTACTTATTCATCTGGCTCTGCTCATTTAACTAAAACAGTGGTGTCCAAACTACAGCCCCATTTGTGGCTCGCCGTCCATTTTCTAGCAGCACTCAGCATATACAAAAGTTAACTTTTAACACAGTCTGCTATTGTAGATATGCAGACAAAAAATTAAAAAAATTAAACTAAAATATAACTATTTCTCTTTGTAATTTAATTAATGAAGTCAGATATTTCAGTTTCAGAAGCAAAAATGTTTGCCTCCATGTCTGTCAAGGTCTGATTTGTGAACACATCACATTAATGATTAGCTAAGATCCTCAAGTCAAATAACCATTTCTATTACGATTACTCTTTCCTTTGATTCAGAATGTGGAGACTGGCTAAGGGCTGGGGCGGATCTATTCTAGTGGGATATAGGGGTGTGGCCCACCCCAATATCATGAAAAATCCCAAACGGTCTTGTTTAAAAATAACTAAACCCCCCCCTAAAATAACTGTAGTACACAAGTGATTGATTTATCAGGTCAATAAAGTCAGACAATGTCAAAGCGGCACTGGCATTCTTCGATTATTCTGTATGCGGCCCTCAAAGGAAAACGTTTGGACACCCCTGAACTATAATACTGTTGACACTATTAAACAGCAAGAAGTACTCACCTGTCCCAGATCTCTGATAGTCTTCAGAAATCTCTTTTCAAACACCGTTGGGTCAACTTCAGGTGCAGGTTGTGGTCCAATAGATGGAACTATGGGAGAAAAGAAGCACAATCCTTGTTACAGCTGTGATTTGTACCTTGAGCGCCTGCTGAGTGATATTCCGGCAGAAATGTCTGCAGGTTTTCTAAATATTTGCGTTCCTCAGAATCAGATATTGCGATCGCACTGATTTTAGATTTGATCTACCTTGTTAACACACCTGAATAGGACCAGGAAATTCATCAAAATTAAATCGGCGTCTCTCCTTCTTAAAAACCTTATAATTGAAGAAAAATTAATAATGTGCCGAATTGCGCGATGTGTTTGCATGTTCCCGATGTTCTGAAAGTACCTTGAATATAGTGATGGACAAATGAAGCTTCATGAAGCACTTGTGATATTTTTTTGCTCCTCTATATAGTGCTCTTGATTTAAAGATGCGGTGGAAATTTAAATCAATATGCATTGCACTAGCCTTTATTTAAACCAAAAGCACCATCTTGAGGAGTAAAAAAATATCGCTTCATGAAGCTTTGTTTTCTCATCACTACCTGAATGCACTTGCGCAGCAAGCGTGTGACGTTTTGCGTTTCTGTCTTCCCCAAGTGTGCTTTTACTGTTTAATGACACCATGGACTTTACCGTAAAACGAAACACAAAAAAAGAATGACGTACTGTATAGTTAAATAAAAGACATTGCCAGTGCTAATAGTAAAGTCAATGTAAAATCCAATTGACACGCTAATGGGAAATAAGAACACATACAGACATGTAATGTAAGGCACGTATTCTTCGCAATCTGTAAAAAATTAGCAAATGAGTAACTTTTTTCTACTACTCATCTCATTGTGTGTGCGTCATGTATGCACAGCACCACACTGCCCTTAAGAGGCCAGCACGCAAAAAGCAGGAACATTTTTTTTATTACTATAGATATTATATACAGTAGATATTTATTTATATTTATTGTCTGTTTTTATTTTGTTTACCATTTTATTCTATTCTTACTTTTCTCCTAATTTATTTTCTGGTTGTTCTTTTAAATTATATTTAAAGTTGAGTTTTCAAGGATTCAAGTTTTTTTTTTTATTGTCATGCCAGGACTCGTATCTACATGATATGGAAGCAGTCCCAGGTTAGCCCAGGAAATTAAAAATAGAACAACAAAATAAGATAAAATAAATATGTTGTTATGAGTTAAGGGAGATTCCAGTACTACGCATGAATGTGTGCAAAGTGGCAAATGTGTGGCTGCAGCAGAATGAAAATTTAAGAGGCTTGAATTTGATATATTCACAAGGTCATTTTGTACTTGACAAAATTAATAGCGTGCTCAAGAGGCTGTGATGGTAGTTTTGACTAGTTGAGTGTTTGTAGTGAAACAATGAATAATCATTTTAATTAATAGTGATTTCATTTTGAAAAAAATTGTGATCATTTTGTTTCCGTCATCACCCAGCCCGACACCCATGTCACCTTGCCAGACCCAAAAAAAAGTAACTTGGCAGGAAATCGGAAATGGGCACTTAGACCAGCAGTGTAAATTCAGCCTTTGTGACTAGTATAGTCTTACTTTTTTCTTCCAGTTTGTCAATGTCTCTAACAATAGCCCTGAAGAAAGGTCTCTTCTTTGGGTCATAGTTCATGCAGTGGATCATCAGTTCAGCCAACTCTCTGTAGTCGGGGGTCGCAAGCTGGCACTCAGTTTCATAAAACCTCTCTTTCTGCTCAAAGCAAAGCACATACAAAATAATTTCTCAATACAGTGAATGCAGACGACCCTTCTAGAGCCATTGAATTGTAGCTTGTACCCCTACTTCTGTCAGCTTCTTTTCTCTAAGTGGCTCCTCTCCATCGTAACAAATCTCCCACAGGGTGGTCCCGAAGCCCCACTTGTCAGCTGCAACACTTAGGGAAGACACACTCTTCACACACTCAGGTGCGATCCAGGGTATGCGATGTACACACTCTGCAGAGCAACAGAAAGCATGACATACAGTACCATTTTAAACGACCAAAAAGGTCATGAGGTCATCATCAGGTCAGCACATCCCACATAGTCACAGTTCTAAAGCATAATTGTTACTTTTGCCCAATCTATATCAAAATACAATACGTACAATCCTGGCTTTACCTTCTGTCATGCATTCATTCCAATTCTATACATAAAACAAAAATGTCAAATTATCAGTGACTTTCCAGTGGATACGGACTTCAATGAGAGAAGCAAAACTGACTGACTCCATTATATCATCAAATAATTCTGTGTCACACACCGATCAAAATTTTACTGTACATATCAATGTCGCATCTGGCTTACATTTTAGATCAACTAGAATTATTTGAAAAACACAAAGTATCTTGAAAACCCCTAAAAAGGTCAAGAAAGATCATTAAAAAAAATAAATAGATGTGGGATAGGGCATTTAAAGGGGAAGTCAACTCCAAAAAATGTCTTGACAATAATATGTTCTTTGCAGCCCCACTAGTCTAAACATGGTATTTTGGTTAATATTGCATTAGTGGAATATGAGTTAAGCAGCAAAATACAGCCATTTTTACCCATCTTAGGGGGCAGCCATTTTGTCACTTACTGTCGACTGAAAATGACATCAATGTAGGTCAGGTTTCAGGTAACAACCAATCACAGCGCAGCTTCAGAAAACAGGTGAGCTGTGATTGGTCATTGCCTGAGCCTTGAGTAACTGTGATGTAATCTTCAATCGACAGCAAGTGGCAATGAAATGGATAAATATGACTGGATTTTGCTACATAACTCATACTTCACAAACGTAATCTTAATCAAAATCTCATATTTAGACTAGTGAGGTCACATATAACATATTATTGTCAAGAAAAGTTTAAGGTTGACTTCCACTTAAAATGTGAACACACAAATATGTATTTTGATGTATTTACTTTTGCGTGCAGTAGACTTAACTAATGCTACGTTCACACTGCAGTTCAAGTTAAAAAAAATTAATAATTCCATAAGTGAACATTTATTTTCATGCAGTGTGAATATTGCTATTCCATTTTTTTTCCAAATCCAATATTTCGTATGTGGATATAAAATGGAATTGTATGCGATGAGTCTGCACTAAAACTCTCATCCATACGCATCCAACATATTTGTCATCAAAAGCCCAATATGTGTGCCGCACGGGCTGTTTTCTAAAGCTTGAGACCCGAGCAACTCTGATGTATGTCATCTTCAGTCGACAGCAAAAGACAAAATTGCCGCCTTCTGATAGTGATAAAAACTGTTAAATGTTTCTGCTGAACTCATATTACACTAAGACAATATTAACCAGAATATCACATTTAGACTAGTGGGGCTGCATAGAACATATTATTGTCAAGATGTTTTTAGGGG
Organism: Vanacampus margaritifer; assembly: GCF_051991255.1. Taxonomy (NCBI): domain Eukaryota; kingdom Metazoa; phylum Chordata; class Actinopteri; order Syngnathiformes; family Syngnathidae; genus Vanacampus; species Vanacampus margaritifer. The sequence goes on from NC_135444.1 coordinate 5,125,924, forward strand.
GTTGACTTCCCTTCTAATCACACAATTTCAATGATAGTAGAAATTTAGCCCTGCAGACGGTTCATCATGTGCAGCAATGACTTGACATCATCATTAGTAGGTGTGGTATTTTGACTTTTGTAAACAGTGCCACGTGACATAATTTTTTGGTGCACTTCACTTGACGTTGTGCTCTTTGCACATCACGGGTGTGTTTTTGTAATGTGAACAAGTAACATAAAAAGATTGAATTTAACAAAAAATCCAAATTGGGCATCACACCCTGTAGTGTGAACGTAGGCTAGGGAGAAAGCAAAAGCGGTGACAAAGCATTTTGGTGTCATTCTCTGTGAGGCAAACGCACCCTCTCTTGTTAGAACAGTGATCGGTATTCCTGGATCACTGAGTTTGATAAAGGGCCCTCCTTGATCAGCGTCCAGTCCATCTCGAGCGAGCAAGATGTTCTTCGCACACACAAAGCCATGGACCAACTTTTTGTCCTCCTGCATGTTCAAATGAAAATTATGTTTAAAAAGTGCACACGTATGTTTTACGACATGCAATCTATTGTGCAAAAACATTTGACCTGCTTGAAGGGGAACTCAAGTCAAAAATGTTCTTTGCAATAATATGTTCAATGTGCCTCCAAACACAGTATTTTGATTACTGTTTGTTGTGTTGGTGGAATAAGAATTAAGCAGATTAATCCACCCATTTCCATCAAGTAAAAACTCCATGAGCCATGAAGTATTATTGCAAATAAAATATTTGACTTCCATTTTAAAGGACATGCATGCATGCATGTATGTATGTATGTGTCCGTGCGCGTCTTTCTCACCAAATAGCTGAGAGCTGAGGCCAGCTGCTTGGCCACCTGAAACTTCCAAGATGTGCTAAGCGGGTTTTGTTGTCTCCTCATGAACAAATCCAGTGGGCCGAGTTCCACAAACTCTTCCACAATGATATCTGTCGCACAGAAAAACAAGTTTACTTCTTCCACAACACTCACATTATTATTTTTGCAACTCCTAATATGCACTTACTCTCCAGATGACGGACACACACTCCATACAGCAGTACGATGTGCTTATGAGAGACTTGCCGCATCATGCTTGCCGTTTCAAAAAATGCCTGCAAACAGTAAAGCAAATATAATAACTAAATAGGAACTTTTAAGGTGTACACATTACATTTTGTGGATGATGTTGTAGGTTTATTTACAAATGCCTCTCAACTGTAGTAGACCCCATAAGTAGAAATGTATCGGAAAGTATTTTTAATGTGAACGTGAATCTCACCAGGGCGATATCTCTGTGTCCTGAACCCAACACTTTGAGCACCACCTTGTACTCTTGGAAGGATCCGTAACCTGCGTCCTCATCATTTTTTACCCTCAGCGTGCCGGAGAATATGTTGGTTCTTGTGCCCAGGCCAAGATGCTCCTCCTAGTGCACAGCAGGGACACGACAGCATTGAGCTTACACATATACAAAGCAAAGCTTTTGCGGTTAAACCGATGATGACATTACGATTTATACCTCTATCTACAACAACAAAATTTTGTAATAACAGGAAATATTATTGGCTTGACATTTTATTTGGGGGAAAAATGAAGTGAAAGTATACCTGTTCAATTTCTTCCTTATGAATGCGATGGATAATGACCTGGCACTCCTGCATTGGAGTCTGAGGTACCGGTGCTCTATCGTTAGTGACCACCAGCAAGTTGGAAATCTCTGCAATACACATGTGCACACAAGATTTTACAAAAACATACCAGTATGCAAAACAATATATAGAACAGCCACTTACTGACCTATTTTTAAAAATCGTTTTATTTTTCTTCACAGTTTGATTTATTTATGAAAAGTACTCAACAAAAACAATGAGCTCTTACTTATTGAGTCCAGTTTTAAAAAGCAAATGCAAAGTAGCACTTCATCAACAAACCGTCTAATAATGCTTTCCCATTTGTCAATTAGTGTACATATCTGTGTACGTGGCACATAATAGACACAGAGCCTGATCCTTCAAAGTGAGCACAAATGTACAGATGATGGCTGGCCAGCATAGAAACTTGATTATACACGATTTCTGCAAATCAAAAGGACACACTATGTCCCATAGTGTGCACATTCCCTTCCATAAGAATTGGATTTAGGGATTGGGATCAGAACAGTGAGGCAAATTCCTTATTTTTGCTGCAGACGATTTGGGTTTGACATTGAAACATGAATACAAATGTCAATGTTTGCATGTTGTGTTTGTGTTTTGTCCAGTGAATTACAAGTGTATGACGGAGCTGATGCTTTAAAACAAAGTGAGAGAAATGACCGTAATAATGTGCATGTTTTTCTTGCTTAACAGCCATTGGCGAGTCGGAGATGTGATGCCGGTCAGAGAGGTGTGAAGCATAGTAAATGCCTAGGGTAAACAGCAGATTTCAATGGCCCCAAAAACTTTTTTTTTTTTTTTAATCGACTGGTGGGGTGTACTGTGGCAATGTCCATCCAACTCGGGGACGAAAGCCACACTGTTATCACGTCTCCGGTTTGCAGAGCACTGACCACTGAACTAAAATCCCGCTTGTGAGTCTAACCTCAAACTAAAAGAGATAAATCATAGGGCTGGCCGACTGGGTTTAAAAAAATAAATAAATAAATGAAATAGAATAATCGATATCTAATTGATTTTCCTTTTCCAGCCTGATATTGATTCATAAAACTATGAATTGATTATTTAAATATAACTTTTGCCATCAATTCATAAGAAAATACCATTTTAAAAAGGCAGAATTTTGTTTTTATCTTACTGTTCTCACAAATGTAAAAGTATTTTCTTACATTTATGAAAGACCTGACTTATTGCACTTTAAGACATTTCTGAATATTTTTAATCTATATTAACTCTTTGACTGCCAGACGTTTTCAGAAAAGGGATGCCGTCAGTGCCAGCCGATTTAAGCATTTTGACTGATCTTTGTGTTTGGACTATGGAAACACACATACTACCAAATGAAAGATTGGACTCTCATCTTTCATCAGAAAAAAAAAAGTTTGTTTCTACCTTATTCCGTTTTTCAGTAATCAACAATAGAAAATGGTTAGTTTCACCCAAATGCTCGGTTTTGAAACAAAAAACGGAGAAATCAAGCTTTTTGTGAAACGATATTATTTCATGCACTCTAGTGAATTTGAGACCTTTTTTTTTTCATGAATGATGCCACAAACACCTAAACAGTGCTTTACTTCTGTAAAACACTACCACCAACAATGAAAAAGTGTTTTTTGATAGCAAAATACGTTTATTTACATTCAACAGTGTAACAATTTGACAAAACAATTTCGCAAACTATTTACAAATGTGTGCAACCGTGGTACTATTTACAAATGTTTCAAATACAGTTTTTCTTTTTGTAACACTCCCCTGCGTGCAAGGAGACGCAGCAGGATTTGCACAACAGATTAGTTTCACTGCGATTGCAGACGCTACACTTTTTTGCTGGCTTTTTTTTCCGGGGAATAGCAAGTACAGAATATACAGCAGTGTGTGTTTGGCCATGTTGCCATCAAATCTACTCTCAGGATCATGATACGGTGACGTTACGGTGGTGTTACGTCTGGCTTCCTCGTGTCCTTCAGTTCCTATACCGGGTGGTTGATCCATCTTATCCGCTCCATTCATGGTGGCATCGTAGTCCATAACCAGTGTCTTCTCCGTGATCAGACTGTACCCACTCCTCCGATGAATATGCATTGGACTCGGGGCACTCTTCGTCGTCCGATTGAACGTCCGCCTGAGCGTGCTCGGTTGTGCTCCGCGTTTTCCGCCGTTAGCATCGCTAGCCGGTGAGGCTTTATGACGTGATCATAGCCACCGCGTCAACGCTTCCAACTTCGGCGTCAACCTCGGAGTCACCATCAACATCAGCGTCGTCATCAATGTGCTCTTTAGCATTGGTCGATGCTTTTCGTCTTTGAAAAAAATGCTCAAGTGTGAGCTGCTTGCAACCGGTCGCCATTATGGCTTCCTCAGCCATTCTCCCCTCAACACTCTAGCTCCGCCTCACGTCTTCTACTGACGCCTACCCAATCTTGTCCGAAGAGAGTCATCGCTGCCATCTAGGGGCCAAAAATAGGCATTGTACTAACTAGATCTGCTTGATACTTTCAGCACAGCTGGCCAAGGCTTTCCTCCACCCGTTTCCCAAAAAAAAAAAAAAAAAAACTTGGTGAACGTCTTTTAACTCTTTGACTGCCAGACGTTTTCAGAAACGGGATGTCGCCAATGCCGGCCGATTTAAGCATTTTGACTGATCTTTCAAGGTCCACAGAAAATGTTGTGTTTGGACTATGGAAACACACATACTACCAAATGAAAGATTGGACTATCATTTTTCATCAGAAAAAAAAGTTTGTTTCTACCTTATTCCGTTCTTCAGTAATCAATAGAAAATGGTTACTTTCACCGAAATGCTCTGTTTTGAAACAAAAAGCGGAGAAAAAGAGCTTTTTGTGAAACGATGTTATTTCATACACTCTAGTGAATTGTACACTTCTTTTTGTCCATGAATGATGCCACAAACACCTAAATAGTGCTTTACTTCTGTAATACACCACCACCAACAATGAAAAAGTGTTTTTAGTTTGCAAAATACGTTTATTTCCATTCAACAGTGTAACAATTTGACAAAACAATTTCGCAAACTATTTATAAATGTGTGCAACTGTGGTACTATTTACAATTATGTGGATGTTTCAAATACAGTTTTTCTTTTTGTAACACTCTCCTGCGTGCAAGGAGAGGGAGCAGGGTTTGCACAACAGATTACTTTCACTTTCCATTGTCCGTTTCGCGTGCAGGTGGCCTTTTTTTCCGGGGAATAGCAAGTAGCAGACTGTACACACTCCTCCGATGAATATGCATTGGACTCGGGGCACTCTTTGTCGTCCGATTGAACGTCCACCTGAGCGTGCTCGGTTGTACTCCGCGTTTTCCGGTGTTAGCATCGCTAGCCCGTGAAACTTTATGACGTCGTCATAGCCGCCGCGTCAGCGCTTCCAACTTCAGCGTCAACCTTGGAATCACCATCATCATCGTCATCAATGTGCTCTTTAGCGTTGGTCGATGCCTTTCGTCTTTGAAAAAAATTCCCAAGTGTGAGCTGCTTGCAACCGGCATTGTTTGCTTCTTCAGCCATCTAGCTCCGCCTCAAGTCTTCTACTGCCGCGTCAACGCTTCCAACCTCGGAGTCACCATCATCATCATCGATGATAATCATCGTCGTCATCAATGTGCTCTTTAGCGTTGGTCGATGCTTTTCGTCTTTGAAAAAAAATGCTCGAGCATGAACTGCTTGCAAACCGGTCGCCATGTTCTCTTCTCTTCCCTTCCCCAGCCATTGTCCCCTCTAGCTCCGCCTCACGTCTTCTACTGACGCCTACCCAATCTTGTCAAAAGAGAGTCATCGCTGCCCTCTAGGGGCCAAAAATAGTCATTAGGCTCACTAGACCTGCTTGAAACTTTCACCACAGCTGGGCAAGGCTTTACTCCACCCGTTTCAAAAAATAAAAAAATAAAAAAAATGGGTGGACGTCTTTTAACGTCTTTGGCGCTCCTCCGTAGGTTTTTGCAGAACGTCATTTAACGTCTTTGGCAGTAAAAGAGTTAACGTCTTTGGCGCTCCTCCGTAGGTTTTTACTAAACGTCATTTAACGTTTTTGGCAGTAAAAGAGTTAAAAATAATTTAATAGGAATTATGAAAATATTTTCATCTCATCCTTGCTGATGTCAATGTTTGTGTAACACTTAAGTAATTAGAACACATGTTACTTTCATTAATAAATTAATAATTTAACTAATTTAATTTTGAATTTAATGTTTGTGGAGTTTTTATCATGTTGTTGATATTTAAGAAGAATTTATGTTCCATAATTAAATCAATATTAGATTTAAGTGAAGCAAATCGAATCAGAAAAAAATTCTAATCGAATCGAACTTAACTCTTGTGAATCAAAATCGAATCAATTCAGGAAATTAGAATCGACACCCAGCCCTAATAAATCAGTAAAATGAAAAAATCTTAGAAAAGAACTAAAACAGTATAAACCAGGGGTCCCCAAATTGGCGGACCGCGATTTTTGAATAGACGCGCGAGGGCAGCTATGCTTGTAAACTCTGAATTTGTTTTGTTTTTCGGGGTACATGCATTCTCATAACAAACGTGATGAAGTATGCCGTTGTCAAAAGTCAGAAAAGTAGACAATGAAGAGTGAATGGACTGAGGCGTATGCTTTAATTTTAAAAGCATCGAGAGCTACGAGCCCCTTTATCTGCCTACGAGTGCTCACTACGCGTCGAGTATAATTTTGGGCACAACACAAAAATCCTTCTACTGACTCTGGATAGGTCGAGGAATGTTTGGAAGCAATGGCAGACATGCTATTTGAAGAGAAAGGAGAACAACTTAAGAACAAGCAACGACGACAACAATGAGCAGCGCTGCACTCGGAGGATGTGTGCACCCTGACAGCGCCATCAAAGTGCCCGGTTAGCGTTAGCTGCGGATGAATCATTAATCAACTGATGTAAGTGACAATCCTCAGCTTTTGGTGTATGCCCGATTCTATCACAAGGAGACTAAAACATTTATTGAGGACATCTTGGGCATCAAAGCTTTGAAAACATGTACGAGAGGAGAGACCACATATTTGGCCATAAAGAAAAAGAGAAAGGAAATAATGTTAAAATTGTTGTATCCATAACTAGTGATGGGGACCCTTTCCTTGAAAGATTTAACAATTGAATATTTGCACACAAAAAAATTATTCATGAAAGAAATATTTAAACAATAGACTAAAAATAACTTTTTTTTTTTGGCAATTAATTGACATGTTCACAATTGAATGAAAAAGCAGAAAATTAAATTATTGCTGTTGGGTGTTTTTCATGTTTGGACCCCGGTCAATTGGGCTGATTGGTTTAGTGGACCTCTTGCCAATTTAGTTGGGGATCCCTGGTATATATTAAAATGATCAAAACATAACAGACCTAAACTTATGAGTTGAAAAGATTAAAAATAGACCTAAAAACAGCAGCATGGGTATAAGATACAATAAATGATAGTGAAGAAATAGAAGTAAAATAGTAGCTAAGATGAGTAAATGTAAGTAAACAGTCTGCAAAATAAAGAAATATTATTCACAGGTTAAACAAAAAGGTGGAATTTGAGCCTGTTTTTAAAAGCAAAAACATGCATAAATGGTGATCATGTTGACAAAAAATCTCATCACTGAGATTTAAGAGGAAGGCAATGCTCAGTATCAGGCTCCAGCCATTATTGTATAAGAGCAATCGTCTGTAATGTCCATGTTCTCAAGCACATTTCTCATCTGATCTCACAACTACTGAAGACTGGAAATTACACCACAATCTTAGCATCAAACATTTTGAGCAACATAGACACCTGAAATTTGAATTGTTACCTCAGAAAATTATTGTATAATACAAACACTTTTGATATCATTGCATTTATAATAACAGAAACCTTGCATATTTTGTTTGTTATATTTGATCATAACTTTCATACTAATTGATTATCTTTCTCTGCTGACTGGCTGAGAGAAAACATGGTTCAAGCTATAAAAAGGAATAAAATTCCTTGTCATAAAAAGTGCTCATCAGTCAAAAAGCAGATGCCACTATATAATTAGTGATAGATAATGTTTAAGACACTGTAAAGAACACTTCCTGTCTTTAATCTGTAACACAAAACAGAACAAGCTGCAGCACATTCTGCAACACATACAGATTCTCCTGCAGCGAAGTAAACCAAAGTGTCATAGTTTGTCTCCGGAAACCCACATTTACAACTCTCTTCCTCTCTCACATGGGTGTGTTTGAATGTATGCACACATCTGAGACATGCATATGTACCAGTTTTGGGTCAACTGTTTGCATTATGTACTTTTCCACAGAGATTTGGCATGTAAGAACGCCAACAACTGGAAAATGTTTTCAAGTCTGCTGAAACAATAATTTCCTCTTTACCAAATCCATCATAATTCAGTTTACAGTAAGATCCAGTGTGATATTGTGAATATTACCAACTTCCCACCTTTGGGAAGGGCCAAATGGGGGTCCTTGGCGGTCTGACCCGCGGCTACAGAAGCCAACTGTAGGGAGGTGGAATGTCACCTCGTTGGCAGGGAAGGAACCTGAGCTGGTGTGAGAGGTCAAGAAGTTCCGACTGGCTATAGTGTGAACTTACGGACGCCCTGATAATGGCTGTTCGGTCCCTGTGGACCGTTGTCATAGTTTGGTCTGCATTGCCGGCATTATTTCGCAGGCATTGGAAACAGGCAATACTTCCATTTTTACATGTGCACTCATCGGACAGCCGTGGTGGGTCAACACTCACAGTGTACAGCGCACATGCACTCCAGCAAATAACGGGAGCCGAAACAACACAAATCTTTTTTCTTTTTTTTTTTATCAAATCGCGATTACATTGCAAATACAATTAAGGCACACTTATTTGAATTGTGTGTATACTTTGTTAAGGCATGTACAGATAAGCAGAGACGTAAAAAGTCTTACCTCGAGGTTGAGGAGGGCAACAACGGTGCAGGTGGAATTGAAGATTGTCAGAGCGAAGACTCTGGCCCTCCAGGTGCTCCAATAGCTCCCTGAGAGTGGGTCTCGTAGTTTCCGTGCCGTAAAGGCGGAACTCATTCGGAGTAACTTCAACTTGGAAATTTTTATACTGTTTCACAGGGCGGGATTCCCGGAGGTCAATCTAAATGGAAGACAGCAGGTTAAATAGGAGACTATAGTAAACAAGCACTGGCAAATTCTGTTTTCTTTTTCTATACCTCATCGCAGACCGCCGTGATGATAATGTACTGGTAGTCAGTACAGCTCCAGCGAAGAATGTACATGCCCTCCTCATTACCCTCCTGGCGCAGTTTTTGGATGGCATACTCCGTACTGGTGTGGGGAACAAATAATTAAATATGAGACATGAAGACATAAGAAGTTTCGAATTATGCTTGTGTCAGGGTCAAAATAATGCAATTGTCAGTTTTGTCTTCTCATCATATCAAACATGACATGAATTGTGCTAACTGATTTTGCATCCTTAAAACAACACTAAGGAACTTTCAGTTTCTGTTGATTATGGCGGCGCCATATGGACAAAGTCGGTAACGTTATGCCTAAAGGAAGACCACGTTTCTCATTAGGACAAGCGCATTGCGTCATTTTTTAGCTCACGACATTCAAATTGACTTCTGTCTTTGTAACGAATGGGTAAAGGGAGAAGTGACGTATGCCATAAAGCAGTCAGCACATTTGTAGTTTTTTGTGTGGCAGTGTTCCTACCATCCTCTTCAAAGTTGTTTAGTGC